>NC_066583.1:107390756-107521831 GCF_024323335.1 Lathyrus oleraceus
GGAAAATAGAAAATTACGAACAAAACCCATAAATAAGAAGTTTTCAAATTAAAACTAATAAAATGCCAGAGATTATAGGTAAGGGGGTTGGTTACACAGAGGGAAGGTGTTAGCACCCAAAGTGTCCTAGGTACTCCTAGGAAGCCCTTTCTTGTGTGCATATGTGTTTTTGTACAGATAATGTTATTAAGCAAATAGAATGGGGGGATGAGAAAAGAAATCATTTATTGTATTTTTGTGTTTGACAAGATCTTCAGACTTGTGCCTACGTACCAACATAAAATTGTGCCTACGTATAAATTTCAAAGTGGATGCATTGCTTTTAACAAATGTCAGGTTTGAAAGGCACAAAGGCCTAAAAATGGTTTGATTGAGTTAATTCTTTTTGGCTTTTGAAATTTTTAAGTCAAGTATAATTAAGTATATTTACAAGTTTGATTAAGAAAAGAAATTTGAAAATGCAATGGCATAAGGCCAAAGTTTCTAGTTTGCAATATGGTCTAAGTTTAGAAATAAAACAAACACAATCAAAGAAGTTTTTTTTAAAAGGGGGGAGGGATTTTGAAATTAAAGAAATGGGAAGGAGATGAAGAGATTAATCCTAATCACAAATTTAAAAGTTGAGAGTTTAAAAGATTTGACCAATGGGCTGCAATCCAATAAACAAGAATGTCATATAGAAACCCAAATTCCCTTGGACATTAGAATTATGCAACAAACAATGCATAATATATCAACTCAAAGGGCAAGGCATCAAATAAAGGTAGCCACATCCAAGCTTAGCAACTCCATGATCTTCTTCATATTTGCCCAAGTAGTAGATTAATTTCAAGATTCCATAAGTCACAGGTTCAAAATAACAACTTCATAATGATCATGTTGCAGATGAACTCAAATGGATCTTCAATGATGTATCAAATGAAGTTTCAAACTACATGCACTTGGTTATATGAAAATTGGCATTAACCAAGTCCTTTACATAGGGAGTGTTGCCTAAATTCTAAGTCCAATAGTCTCAGATCAAGCCAACAGTCCACCCTAGATATTTTTTTTAGGGTTTTCGTTCTTATTATGAACATTAATGGTCACAAACAAACACAATATCAACAAAGTATATCACAAAATATGGTCCAAGTGGACAAAGTGAAAATGGCATTAACTTAAACAATTAGAATGGTATGAATAATAGGAAATGAATAAGGCTTAAAAAATAAAGTGCATTTAAAGTAAATGACTTGAAATTAAATGTTAGTTGTTAATGAGTTAGATGTTAGTATTCTTTTTGATTTTGCTTTTTGTTTAAGTCATTCTTTGGAGAACACTCAACCCACTTATCACAAGCATGGGTGCTTGAACAGAGACATCTTCCAAAAGAAGGTAAAAAGGCCAAGTTTCCACACAATACGATAAAGGTGGGAGACTTACAATCTCACTAACTAGAATTCTATGCCTTTCGGTGTCAAAATTTAGCGCTATGTTAAGATATCATAATTGGACTTATGTAGAAGTCACAACTATTTGAGGTCGGGAAATAGAATTTTGGTGTTAATGCATGTTAGAGACGTAGTATAATGAACTATGTTCATGAAACATACCACAAACAAAAAGAATATGCAAAACTGGGAGCCTAACCTCATCCATACTTATGTTGATTTTACAATCAACGAGCCTTAGGATATAGAGATATCATAGGTCTATGACATGAATGCATAATGAAGGGGAATGAGATGAAGAGAGGGGGACGGGGGGCGGGGGTGGGGTGGGATGGAGCAATCTCAAATTGGACAAAGGATAACTTTTACCAAATTAAGATCATTAATTCATTTTGGGAGATGGAATGTACATTCCACTAATCCCCTAAATCCAATGATCTTAACTTAACAAAGTCAAATCAACCTTGACCAAGACCCAACAACACAAGTCAAACTTCCAAAGTCAATCAAAATGGCTCTACACAATTTATTTTGCATTTATTCAATAAAAAATAGTAAAAATAATACATTAAATTAAATATGGTTGGTCAATTTCCTAAAACCCATCAAAACACCAAAGAAATGGCCATGAGATTTATCATAGGTCAAAAAAGGTCAAAGGACCTTGGAGAAAAAATTCCAGAGTTTTTGAAAACTTAAAAGTATTTTTAAATAATTAAAAAATATTTGCAAAATCAATTCAATCATGAAAAATATTATTAATGATCCAAAAAATAATTTTAATTCAAAATATGAGAGAGGATTTTATTTAAATTTTTTTGGTGAAACTCTCATATTTTTTGGATGAATATTAAAATTAATATGAATTAATGAAAATCAAAGGAATAAAAATTAAAATCAAAGAATCAAAAAAACATGGACCACTTGATCTCCCTCATTAATTGAGGTGGCAGATCAAGTGGATCTGAGCATGCGTTCCACCATACACCAAGTCAAATGTTCCACACTGTAGCGGTAAATTCATGATCATCAAGCTATGGGTAAGCTAGACATCAAATAACAAGAGTCGTCATCGCGCTTTTATTGTTTCCAAGGGAAAAGGGAGAAGTACAAACACAACGCAAGAATAAGATGTTTGCAAATCAAAACTAATAAATTCCAGAGATTATAGGTAAGGGGGTAGGTTACACAGAGGGAAGGTGTTAGCGCCCAAAGTATCCAAGGTACTAGTAGAGAGCCCTTTCTTATGGGCATATATGTTTTTGTACAAATGATGTTAGAAAGCAAATATAATAGGGGGGTGAGAAAAGAATTCATTAATTGTATTTTTGTGTTCGACAAGACCCTCAGACTTGTGCCTACGTACCAACATAAACATGAGGGATCAAAACCTCGTAGCTCGTGGTATAAATTTCAAAGTGTATGCATTACTTTTAACAAAAGTCAGGTTTGAAAGGCACAAAGGCCTAAAAATGGTTTGAATAAGTGAATTCTTTTTAGATTTTGAAAATTTTAAGTCAAGTATAATTAAGTATATTAACAAGTTTGATTAAGAAAAGAAATTTGAAAATGCAATGGCATAAGGCCAAAGTTTCTAGTTTGTAATATGGTCAAAGTTTAGAAAGAAAAAAAACACAATCAAAGAATTTTTTTAAAAGGGGGAAGATATTTTGAAATTAAAGAAATTGGGAGGAGATGAAGAGACTAATCCTAACCACAAATTTAAAAGTTTAGAGTTGAAAAGATCTGACCAATGGGCTGAAATCCAATAGACAAGAATGTCATATAGAAACCCAAATTCCCTTGGACATTAGAATCAAGCAACAAATAATGCACATTATATCAACTTGAAGATCAAGGCATCAAATAAAGATAGCCACATCCAAGCTTAGCAACTCCATAATCTTTTTTATATTTGCCCAAGTAGCAGATCAATTTCAAGATGCAATAAGTCACAGGTTCAAAATAACAACTTCATAATGATCATGTTGCAGATGAACTCAAATGGATCTTCAATGATGTGTCAGATGAAGTTTCAAACTACAAGCACTTGGATACATGAAAATTGGCATTGGCCAAGTCCTTTGCATAGGGAGTGTTGCCTAAATTCTAAGTCCAATAGTCTTAGATCAAGCCAACAGTCCACACAAGATATTGTTTAGGGTTTTTGTTCTTATTATGTACATTAATGGTCACAAAAAAACACAATATAAACAAAGTATATCACAAAATATGGTCCAAGTGGATAAAGTGAAAATGACATTAACATAAACAATTAGAATGATATGAATAATAGAAAATGAATAAGGCTTAAAAAATAAAGTGCATTTAAAGTAAATGACTTGAAATTAAATGTTAGTTGTTAATGAGTTAGATGTTAGTATTGTTTTTTCTTTTTCTTTTTGTTTAAGTCATTCTTTGGAGAACACTCAACACACTTATCACAAGCATGGGTCCTTGAACCAAGACATCTTCCAAAGGAAGGAAAAAAGGCCAAGTTTCCACACAATACCATGAAAGAGGGGAGACTTACAATATCACTAACTAGAATGTTATGCTTTTTTATGTAAAAATTTAGCGCTATGTTAAGCAATCGTAGTTGGACTTATGTAGAAGTCACAACTATTTGAGGTTGGGAAATAAAATTTAGGTGTTAATGCATGTTAGAGACATAGTTTAATGAACTATGCTCATGAAACATACCACACACAAAAAGAATATGCAAAAGTGGGAGCCTAACCTCATCCATACTTATGTTGATCTTGCAATCAACTAGCCTTAGGATATAGAGATATCATAGGTCCATGACATGAATGCATAAAGAAGGGGAATGAGATGAAGAGGGGGGGGGGGGGATGGATCAATCTCAAATTGGAAAAAGGAGGACTTTTAGCAAATTAAGATCAGCCATTCATTTTGGGAGATGGAATGTACATTCCATCAATCCCCTAAATCCAATGATCATAACTTAACAAATTCAAATCAACCTTGACCAAGGCCCAACAACACAAGTCAAACTTCCAAAGTCAATCAAAATGGCTCTACACAATTTATTTTGCATTTATTCAAAACAAAATAGTAAAAATAATACATTAAATTAAATATGGTTGGTCAATTTCCTAAAACCCATCAAAACACCAAATAAATGGCCATGAGATTAATCATAGGTCAAAAAAGGTCAAAGGACCTTAGAGAAAAAATTTCAGAATTTTTGGAAACTTAAAAGTATTTTTAAATAATTAAAAAATATTTGCAAAATTAATTCAATCATGAAAAATATTAATAATTATCCAAAAAATAATTTTAATTCAAAATATGAAAGAGGATTTTATTTTAAATTTTTTTGGTGAAACTCTCATATTTTTTGGATCAATATTAAAATTAATATGAATTAATGAAAATCAAAGGAATAAAAATTAAAATCAAAAAATAAAAAAAAACGTGGACCACTTGATCTCCCTCATTAATTGAGGTGGCAGATCAAGTGGATCTAAGCATGCGTTCCACCATACACCAAGTATAGTGTTCCACACTATAGCGGTAAATTCATGATCATCAAGCTATGGATATGCTAGACATCAAATAACAAGAGTCGCCATTGCGCTTTTATTGTTTACATGGGAAAAGGGAGAAGTACAAACACAACCTAAGAATAAGAAGTTTTCAAATCAAAACTAATAAAATGCCAGAGATTATAGGTAAGGGGGTTGGTTACACGGAGGGAAGGTGTTAGCGCCCAAAGTATCCAAGGTACTCCTAGAGAGCCCTTTCTTGTGGGCATATGTGTTTTTGTACAAATGATGTTAGAAAGCAAGTATAATAGGGGGGTGAGAAAAGAATTCATTAATTATATTTTTCTGTTTGACAAGACCCTCACACTTGTGCCTACGTACCAACATAAAAATGAGGGATCAAAACCTCGTAGCTCGTGGTATAAATTTCAAAGTGTATGCATTGCTTTTAACAAAAGTCAGGTTTGAAAGGCACAAAGGCCTAAAAATGGTTTGAATAAGTTAATTCTTTTTAGCTTTCGAAAATTTTAAGTCAAGTATAATTAAGTATATTAACATGTTTGATTAAGAAAAGAAATTTGAAAATGCAATGGCATAAGGCCAAAGTTTCTACTTTGCAATATGGTCATAGTTTAGAAAGAAAAAAAACACAATCAAAGAATTTTTTTAAAAGGGGGAAGATATTTTGAAATTAAGGAAATTGGGAGGAGATGAAGAGACTAATCCTAACCACAAATTTAAAAGTTTAGAGTTGAAAAGATCTGACCAATGGGCTGAAATCCAATAGACAAGAATGTCATATAGAAACCCAAATTCCCTTGGACATTAGAATCAAGCAACAAATAATGCACATTATATCAACTTGAAGAGCAAGGCATCAAATAAAGATAGCCACATCCAAGCTTAGCAACTCAATGATCTTCTTCATATTTTCCCAAGTAGCAGATGAATTTCAAGATGCCATAAGTCACAGGTTCAAAATAACCACTTCATAATGATCATGTTGCAGATGAACTCAAATGGATCTTCAATGATGTGTCAGATGAAGTTTCAAACTACAAGCACTTGGCTACATGAAAATTGGCATTGGCCAAGTCCTTTAAATAGGGAGTGTTGCCTAAATTCTAAGTCCAATAGTCTTAGGTCAAGTCAACAGTCCACACAAGATATTTTTTTGGGTTTTTGTTCTTATTATGTACATTAATGGTCACAAAAAAAACACAATATAAACAAAGTATATCACAAAATATGGTCTAAGTGTACAAAGTGAAAATGACATTAACATAAACAATTAGAATGATATGAATAATAGCAAATGAATAAGGCTTAAAAAATAAAGTGCATTTAAAGTAAATGACTTGAAATTAAATGTTAGTTGTTAATGAGTTAGATGTTAGTATTTCTTTTGCTTTTATTTTTTGTTTAAGTCATTCTTTGGAGAACACTCAACCCACCTATCACAAGCATGGGTCCTTGAACCAAGACATTTTCCAAAGGAAGGAAAAAAGGCCTAGTTTCCACACAATACCATGAAAGAGGGGAGACTTACAATCTCACTAACTAGAATGTTATGTCTTTTTATGTCAAAATTTAGCGCTATGTTAAGCAATCGTAGTTGAACTTATGTAGAAGTCGCAACTATATGAGGTCGGGCAATAGAATGTTGGTGTTAATGCATGTTAGAGACATAGTATAATGAACTATGCTCACGAAAAATACCACACACAAAACGAATATGCAAAAGTGGGAGCCAAACCTCATCCACACTTATGTTGATTTTGCAATGAACTAACATTAGGATATAGAGATATCATAGGTCCGTGACATGAATGCATAAAGAAGGGGAATGAGATGAATAAGTGTGTAGGGGGGATGGATCAAACTCAAATTGGACAAAGGAGGACTTTTACGAAATTAAGATCATTCATTTATTTTGGGAGATGGAATGTACATTCCTTCAATCCCCTAAATCCAATGATCTTAACCTAGCAAAGTCAAATCAACCTTGACCAAGGCCCAACAACACAAGTCAAACTTCCAAAGTCAATGAAAATGGCTCTACACAATTTATTTTGCATTTATTCAATAAAAAACAGTAAAAATAATACATTAAATTAAATATGGTTGGTCAATTTCCTAAAACCCATCAAAACACCAAAGAAATGGCCATGAGATTAATCATAGGTAAAAAAAGGTCAAAGGACCTTGGAGAATTTTTTTTAGAATTTTTGGAAACTTAAAAGTATTAATAATGATCCAAAAAATAATTTTAATTCAAAATATGTAAGAGGATATTATTTAAATTTTTTTGGTGAAACTCTCATATTATTTGGATGAATATTAAAATTAATATGAATTAATGAAAATCAAAGGAATAAAAATTAAAATCAGAAAATCAGGAAAACGTGGACCACTTGATCTCCCTCATTAATTGAGGTGGCAGATCAAGTGGATCTAAGAGCGTGTTCCACCATACACTAAGTCAAATGTTCCATACTGTAGCGGTAAATTCATGATCATCAAGCTATGGATAAACTAGACATCAAATAACAAGAGTCACCATCGCGCTTTTATTCTTTCCAAGGGAAAAGGGAGAAGTACAAACACAACCCAAGAATAAGAAGTTTTCAAATCAAAACTAATAAAATGCCAGACATTATAGATAAGGGGGTTGGTTACACAGAAGGAAGGTGTTAGCATGCAAATATAATAGGGGGTGAGAAAAGAATTCATTAATTTTATTTTTGTGTTTGACAAGACCCTCAGACTTGTGCCTATGTACCAACATAAAAATGAGGGATCAAAACCCCGTAGCTCGTGGTATAAATTTCAAAGTGTATGCATTGCTTTTAACAAAAGTCAGGTTTGAAAGGCACAAAGGCCTAAAAATGGTTTGAATAAGTTAATATTTTTAAATTTTGAAAATTTTAAGTCAAGTATAATTAAGTATATTAACAAGTTTGATTAAGAAAAGAAATTTGAAAATGCAATGGCATAAGGCCAAAGTTTCTAGTTTGCAATATGGTCTATGTTTAGAAAAAAATAAACACAATCAAAGAAGTTTTTTTAAAATGGGGAAGAGATTTTGAAATTAAATAAATGGGGAGGAGATGAAGAGACTTATCCTAACCACAAATTTAAAAGTTGAGATTTGAAAAGATCTGACCAATGGGCTGTAATCCAATAGACAAGAATGTCATATAGAAACACAAATTCCCTTGGACATTAGAATCAAGCAACAAACAATGCACATTATATCAACTTGAAGAGCAAGGCATCAAATATAGATAGCCACATCCAAGCTTAGCAACTCCATGATCTTCTTCATATTTGCCAAAGTAGCAGATGAATTTCAAGATGCCATAAGTCACAGGTTCAAAATAACAACTTCATAATGATCATGTTGCAGATGAACTCAAATGGATCTTCAATGATGTGTCAGATGAAGTTTCAAACTACAAGCACTTGGCTACATGAAAATTGGCATTGGCCAAGTCCTTTGCATAGGGAGTGTTACCTAAATTCTAAGTCCAATAGTCTTAGATCAAGCCAACAGTCCACACAAGATATTTTTTAGGGTTTTTGTTCTTATTATGTACATTAATGGTCACAAAAAAACACAATATAAACAAAGTAAATCACAAAATATGGTGCAAGTGGACAAAGTGAAAATGACATTAACATAAACTATTCGAATGATATGAATAATAGCAAATGAATAAGGCTTAAAAAATAAAGTGCATTTAAAGTAAATGACTTGAAATTAAGTGTTAGTTGTTAATGAGTTAGATGTTAGTATTGTTTTTGATTTTGCTTTTTGTTTAAGTCATTCTTTGGAGAACACTCAACCCACTTATCACAAGCATGAGTCCTTGAACCAAGACATCTTCCAAAGGAAGGAAAAAAGGCCATGTTTCCACACAATACCATGAAAGAGGGGAGACTTACAATCTCATTAACTATAATGTTATGCCTTTTTATGTCAAAATTAGCACTATGTTAAGCAATCGTATTTGGACTTATGTAGAAGTCACAACAGTTTGAGGTCGGGCAATAGAATTTTTGTGTTAGTGCATGTGAGAGATATAGTATAATGAACTACGCTCATGAAACATACCACACACAAAAAGAATATGAAAAAGTGGGAGCCTAACCTTATCCATACTTATGTTGATTTTGCAATCGACTAGCCTTAGGATATAGAGATATCATAGGTCCATGACATGAATGCATAAAGAAGGGGAATGAGATGAAGAAGGGGGGGGGGGGGGGGGGGGATAGATCAAACTCAAATTGGATAAAGGAGGAATTTTACCAAATTACTATCATCCATTCATTTTAGGAGATGGAATGTACATTTCATCAATCCCATAAATCCAATGATCTTAACTTAACAAAGTCAAATCAACCTTAACCAAGGCCCAACAACACAAGCCAAACTCCCAAAGTCAATCAAAATGGCTCTACAAAATTTTATTTGCATTTATTCAATAAAAAATAGTAAAAATAATACATTAAATTAAATATGGTTGGTTAATTTCCTAAAACCCGTCAAAACACCAAAGATATGGCCATGAGATTTATCATCGGTCAAAAAAGGTCAAAGGACCTTGGAGAAAAAATTTCAGAATTTTTGGAAACTTAAATATATTTTTAAATAATTAAAAAATATTTACAAAATCAATTCAATCATGAAAAATATTAATAATGATCCAAAAATTAATTTTAATTCAAAATATGAAAGAGGATTTTATTTAAATTTTTTTGGTGAAACTCTCATATTTTTTGGATGAATATTAAAATTAATATGAATTAATGAAAATCAAAGGAATAAAATGAAAATAAAAAATTACAAAAAAACGTGGACCACTTGATCTCCCACATTAATTGAGGTGGCAGATCAAGTGGACACAAACGCGTGTTCCATGATGAACTCAGTCAGCGCGCCACACAAGTGATAATCAAAACCAATGCTTGTGATTAAAACAATTTGAAATGGATCAATGGTTCTGAACAGTGCCACCTCACTATCGGAGCCAAATGCCGGTCAACTTCTCAGGCAAACCTCGCCGGACTGGTTTAATCATCACCATGATTAAAATATAAAAAGAGGACATGATCTGAAAGAGAAAATGACGTAGAACACCAATCTGACCTCAATTTTAACTAACTCCAAATATATAGAAAGATATCAGGAGTTGAATTTTGAGGTGTGTCAACTGAGTGTCTTCGATTTGACCTCAAAGCAACTCAATCTTCTTGCCTACATTGGTAGGACTTAAGACAACCAATGATCCGAGAGAATTGATGAGATATGAGTGAGAATAAAAGAGAAGAAAAATCTGGAAAATACCTTCAATGATGTACAGAACTTGGTCTCTCTTGCTTCAATTCACGTTTGATCTTGCTCCAATAGCTTGCAGAAGTGGTTTAGGATTGGTACAAAGCTTTGGATCCTGGAATTTTTGAAACTCCAAACAGTGAGATTCAAACTCAATTTTCAAGTGAAAGTTATCAGGTTTTCCTTTGAATTGTGAGGGTTTGAAGAGTGGAGGCAAAGCTGGCGCGCAAGGATCTTCTCAAATGAGCTCAGAGGGTCTCTATTTATAGCAAATTAAAGTGTTATTTGCACACTTGAAATTTCTTCCAAAATTGGCAATGTCATGTTCATGCTTGCATGGGCGTGTACAGGACCATGAAGAACCACACTAAGATCAAAATTCAACTGTGCTGAAGTCTGAATGAAGCTTGATTGGCAAGGCAAAGTGAAATGGTTATTTGAAGTTTTGATTTTACCAATTGATGCAGGCCTGTTAACACCATGCACAACCCTAGTAAACATCTTCCAAAATGAGGGCAATAGGACTCTTTAGAAAGCTTAGATCAAGAGTAACAACTCTTATGCTGGACATTTTTCCATTTGGAACTTGGATCATGGTGAATTTTGAGGTGGAAGTTTGGAAATTTCAACATGTTGAAATTTTTTCTAAGTGTTAAGTCATATACTTCAATATTCCACCTTGCTTAATTTTTTATGCGAGCTCCAGATGAGAAACGTGTCTTCATTAAAGTTGTAGCTCTTTAAAATACGTTCAAAATGGTCACCAATTTGAAATCTTTTGGATTTATAATGAGGGAGTTATGCATTTTTGAAGTTGAGGAAAATCACTTGTTCAATACTATTGGTCCAAAATGACCTATAATGTATCCTCATATCATATGCTCATAAAAGTTGATTTTGTTAGACGGTGTGGCTAGTGATCGAGAGGGGGGGTGAATAGATCACCTCTTTTATATTTAACGGATTTAAAGTTTTATCAGAGTTTTCAAAGTTGGCGGAAAAATCAGTCCCGAATCGACTTCCGTCTATTCTGAACCGCTACTAGAAAGCCGGACACACAAGTTTAATTGCTGGATTTTAATGAGAATGACAGAACCAATTCACACCAGAATTTTAACTAATTGAATGCACTTATCATTAAAGTCTATTTCCAATGAATAAAATCTACCTAACCGTTTTATCAAACAGTTGGTGTGTATGTGATCAATGATAAACAGCAATGGAGTTTGATTAAAGTTTTCTTGCCACTGCTGTCTTGAAAAAGAAACAATCACCACACACTAACTGAAATAGCGAAAACAGTTTGAAAAACGTAAAGAGGAGTGAGGTAAGAGTACGATACGCAGAGATTTGGTAAGGAAGTTCCCCACGTCGTCCTCGCGTGTGGGTACGTCTCCCTCTCAATTTCAAATGAAATTGAGAACTTTGATTATCAATTATTGCCGAATCCGTTGATACAAGGTTATGGTACAAAGACAAAATTCTAAACTCTAAGAACCTCTTCTTGTATAAACCTTCACTTGATCTGAGCACGATCAAGATTTTCCTGCACAAAGTTGCAAACAATTCACCGGTTCCACGACCTGCTTGCGAAATCCCCCGATCTCCAAACGCAACGCTGCGGCTGAATATGTTCTACAAATGTGACTCCCAAACCCTCAAGAACACTCCAGTTCTTGAAGGACAAACCAGTAGGTTTTTCCTAGAAACCCCCTTCAATCTTCGACTCAGCTAGATCCTCGATCGTTCCACTGCAAACCACAGCTAGATCCTTAATCGTACCACTGAACGTTATCTCGATGCTTCTTTAATCCAAAGAACAAGAATGGTTATGTGTAAATGTTCTTGAAGAAAAGTGATTGAGAAGATGAAGAAGATGAAGTCTCTTTCAGGTTTCTAATTGCTCACAAAACAATTGCTCCAACACTGCTTTTGATCTGTGTTCAATTGTTTTCCCTCAATGAATTCGTCGCATTGCACTGCTGTTGTAACCTGTCTTTTATATGCTGCAAAACAGTTGATGTTATAACATAAAACAGTCTTTTGTATTGATGCATAAGGGTGTGTATCGATACATACTGTAAGTAATGTGAATTTTGGTGAAATTGATTATTCATGTATCGATGCAAAGGTCGTGTGTATCGATGCAAGTGCTTATTACACTAGTATGTATCGATGCCTGGTGCGTATGTATTGATACACAGGCTGTTTCAATTTGTCATGTATCGATGCAGGGGTCGTGTGTATCGATGCATAGAGTATTTTGTCTTCCATGTATTGATGCATGACTCGTATGCATCGATGCATACTGAACAGAAAGGTTTTGTGATTTATCTCATGCTGTATGTATCGATGCAGAGGCTTTATGTATCGATGCTTACTGACATAAAATGCATTTTAATTGTTATTTAAAGGGGAATATCAATGTAGGTTTATATGTACAGTTATGCAACGATATAGTGGGATGAAAAACATAATAAAACACACATGTATCATGTAATGCAATGCACAACCAACATTTGGATGATGATCACACAATTTGCTATCATTAAAAATTAATTCAAGGTAAGGAATTTTCTCACAAACTCCCCCTTTTTGATGATGGAAAATTCTTGGCAAGATGTGTGATACTCCCCCTGAGTTTGTGCATATCTGCATTTTCTCCCCCTTTGTCAACATCAAAAAGAGGAAGAAACATATTTATCAAGGTAGCATAGTGTAGCAGGACATGGCAAGAAATGGATAACAGGCTAGCAATCACATAGAATGAAGCTTCAAAGTAAAGAATCATTCACAAAGAATGAAGAATAAGGGCAATAACAATAGAGATAAACAGAATTAGAAACGCGTTTTAAAGATACGAACGAGTTTAAGAGTTACATAAGCTAAGCCATATATTGTGCAACAAAATAAAACTAGAGCAATATGAGATGAAATGCTATGAGATGAAGTGCAGGTGGGTTAATTTGGATTGTTGCCACAACAGGATTCCTCATCATGTTTGTCAGGATCTCGGTAGCTTGGCGGAGGCGGAGGAGGAGGCATTGTGTCTGGATTTTGGCCCATGAAGGAGTATTGCCTAAATCGGTTCTGAACTTCAATGCTTCTAAAGCTGTCCATAATCCCAGGATTTTCACGGCAGTCATCCATAAAGCCGGACATTTCGTTGTAGAAAACCTGATGCCATTTCACCAAGTCTTGGTGCCAAGCGTGTTGATTGTGATACATCCGTGTATGCTCATCATGCCAGTCCCGATGCTCGTTGTGCCATTCAGATTGTTGAACATGCCAGTATCGTGCTTCTTCATGGCGTTCTTTGTTGACAATTTCCATCTGTTGAAGCATGTGAGTGATGTCCGCATTTGGTGTTGAGGCTGAAGTACCACCGGAGAATGGAGGGGCTGTAGGTTCAGGTACGTAGTTGGTGGGAGACCACCTTCGTGGCACCCAATCTCCCCAACCAGCATTGGCCTCAGCCTGTGGTGCATCTGTTTCAGCCGCATCCTGCATCTCTTCATCAGGCTGATCTTCAGCAACATGGATGCGTTCCGAAGGTACGTCAAAATTGTAAATTCTGGTTTTGGATTTTCTTTCGAAGAAATAGAAGCATTTGCGGTCTTTATCCCACCGATATCCCATATGCGATAGAGTGGCAGAGTCAAACTCTTGAGCTGCAGATGGAGATAGGAGAGGGACAATAGGTATTGCAACTTTCCAAAACTTAAGGATTTTCATTATTTGAGAAGCATAACCTAGAGCCACATTTTTGGAGCTGTCTCGCACGAAAAATAGACGTTTTACAAAGTAATTAGCCCAGTTTAAGAACACCTTATTTTGCAAAATGTAGAGAAGATGTATGCTGGGCCTGTCCAACCGCGAATGTCCACTGTTTGTTGGACGTAGAATATGAGTGATAATCCAGTGAAGAATACGCGGAGTTTGCTTGATTATACCTGACGTGACGTGTTCATCCTCACTCAATGGTCTATCAATCTTTAGGATAGAAGGAGTAAAGTCCTTCATGTCAAATTCAGGATCAAAGTGCAGGTCATGCCAGGACTTGACAGCCATCGACGGAAGCGGCATTTGAAACACCGTTTCCCAATCAGAGGCTTCAAAGGTATATGTTCTAACTCCGATAGAACACCGGAACATATAGCCTCTACCAGTTTGTAAACCAGCATAAAAGGCCCGGATGAAATCCTCATGATACTCATCTTTTGTAGATAGAAAGGACCCAAGTCTTTGTGCATGTAAGAGTTCAACTACTTCATTTACGTGCAGATGAACAACATCTGTTTTATCAAAGATATGAGGTTTCATTACCAACCTGGCCTTGAAGGATTCCTCAAATTCAGCAGCAATGGCAGGATGAAGTATGTCTAAGGCATTTGAAGGAACATCTGGTGGTTGCTGAGAAGTATCGGCTGCTTCCTTTCCCTTTCCTTTTCCTTTTGCTCTGGCTGGAATAGTGCGTGGAGGCATGGTGATGTGAGATTTAGGGTTTTACCAAGTTTGTGAGAAAGAGTGAAGATGAGGAGGATTAGGGTTAGCCACTGGTTTTGGGGTTTTTGAGGGCAGATGAGATGAAGTAATGAGATAGGAAGTGATATGATTGGCTGATGTGTCGATGCATGAGAGAGAAAGAAATTGCATTTAATTCAGATAGCATCAGTATGTATCGATGCAGAAGGTCATGAGTCGATGCCAAATATTCACAATGGGCATGTGTATCGATACATGCGATGGATGCATCGATTCCTGAAGCAGTTTTTCAAAAATTTGAATTTTAGAGTGTTTGGATCGATGCATGCTTCGTTGGTGTCGATGCATACTGATGCTGAACTAGCTTTTAATGAATTTTAATGCAGTATGAATATGCATTATGCACTATGTCATGATGATTATGCTCAAGAGAGATTCAGAAGTCAGATTGTTAATGTGCACACAATATGGACAGGAGTATATGCAATCAAATTTTATATCAACTAGAGTAAGAACATTTGATGTAACATACACAATCACTTAGCAATAAGAAAATTGTAGAAAGGATTGATATTACCTCTGTTGGAGAACTCGTGTGATGGATAATTGACATCTAAAACAGCTCTTATCAACCATGGTGAGGCATAATATAATTAAGAGATAACATGCTTATGACATCAATTGAGAAAGATCTAAGATTCCCAATTCGCGACAAATGTTGAAGAAAGGTTCCGTTGCCAATGGTTTAGTGAAAATATCAGCGAGCTGATTTTTGGAATCAACGTGCTCAAAGACAACGTCTTCTTTTTCAACATGGTCACGAAGGAAATGATGTCTAATCTCTATGTGTTTAGTGCGTGAGTGTAAAACAAGGTTTTTAGTAAGGTTTATGGCACTAGTGTTGTCACATTTGATAGGAATACGTTTGAGTTGAATGTTGAAGTCTTGTAGTTGCTGCTTCAGCCATAAAATCTGAGCGCAACAACTACCGGCTGCAACGTATTCTGCCTCTGCAGTTGACAAAGCCACAGAAACTTGCTTTTTGCTATGCCAACTGACCAAGGAGTTTGAAAACAGGTGACATGTACCACTTGTGCTCTTCCTATCTGATTTGCAGCCAGCAAAATCAGAATCGGAGTACCCTACTAAGCTACAATCACTTCCTTTGGAATACCAAAGCCCATATTTAGGTGTTCCGTGAAGGTATCTAAATATGCGCTTTACCGCTTTAAGGTGCGATTCCTTAGGATTTGATTGATAGCGTGCACACATACAAACACTAAACATGATGTCAGGTCTAGAAGCAGAAAGATACAAGAGAGATCCAATCATACCTCTGAACCTTTTGACATCTACACACTTACCATGCTCATCCTTGTCTAGATTTCCGTTGGTAGGCATTGGGGTGTCAATCGATTTTGAGTCATTCATTCCAAAGCGCTTGAGTAGTTCTCTGCAGTATTTTGTTTGACATGCTGCTGTACCCTCATCAAGTTGCTTTAGTTGCAGTCCTAGGAAGTAGTTCAGCTCCCCCATTAGACTCATCTCAAATTCACCCTGCATAACCTTAGAAAATTCTTCGACCAAGTGTATGTTAGTTGAACCAAATATGATATCGTCGACATAAACTTGAACTAAAAGAATGTGCTTCCCTTTGTGTTTAATAAAGAGTGTATTGTCCACTTTACCTCTTGAATATCCATGATCAATTAGGAATTTGCTAAGCCTTTCATACCAAACCCGAGGGGCTTGTTTAAGACCATACAAAGCTCGTTTTAATTTGTAAACATGATCTGGATTTTCAGCATTTTCAAAACCGGGAGGTTGTGAAACATATACTTCTTCATTTATGACACCATTAAGAAAGGCACTCTTTACGTCCATTTGGTAAAGCTTAAAATCCTTAGAACACGCATAGGCAAGCAAAAGACGTATAGCTTCAAGGCGAGCAACTGGAGCATAAGTTTCCTCATAGTCTATGCCCTCCTCTTGGTTATACCCTTGTGCTACTAAGCGTGCCTTGTTCCTAGTAATCACTCCGTTTTCATCAAGCTTGTTTCTAAAAACCCACTTAGTGCCTATGATATGATGATCTCGCGGACGAGGGACAAGTTCCCAAAAGTCATTTCTTTTAAATTGATTAAGCTCTTCTTGCATGGCCATTAGCCAAAATTCATCAATCAAGGCCTCTTTGGCATTTTTAGGTTCTACTTGTGAAACAAACGCGAAGTGAGAACAAAAGTTACTTATCTTAGACCGGGTCATTACTCCCTTTGAAATGTCTCCCAAAATGTTGTCAATGGGATGGTCTTTTGAGGATCTCCAAGTTGTTGGAAGATCATTCACTTCAGCTGTCTTTTCTTCCTCAATTTCTTCATGACTAGTATCTTCCTCCTTCTCATGGGCAGCTGTTTTGGACTGATCAGTTTCCTCAACAGCTTCCTTGAGTATGTCTTCTGTAGATACACCTGCGTCATCAAAAGAAATACCTTTTCCGACATTTTTCGGATAAGACTCATCAAAAGAAACATGAACAGATTCTTCAACAGTAAGTAAACGCTTATTATACACTCTATATGCCTTGCTTGACAGTGAGTAACCAAGAAAAATACCTTCATCCTCTTTTGCATCAAACTTCCCAATGTTTTCCTTACCGTTATTCAAAACAAAACATTTACAACCAAATACGTGAAGATGTGACAAGTTTGGTTTTCTTCCTTTCAAAAGTTCATAAGGAGTTTTGTTTAAAATAGGACGAATTGAGATTCTGTTTAGAACATAACAGGCTGTGCTAACAGCATCAGCTCAAAAGTATTTTGGTAATCCACCCTCATTAAGCATTGTTCTTGCCAACTCCTCTAAAACATGATTTTTACGCTCCACAACGCCATTTTGTTGTGGAGTGCGAGGAGCTGAAAAGTTATGCTCAATACCATACTTGTCACAAAACTTCTCAAAGTGGTAATTTTGAAACTCACCACCATGATCACTACGAATTGTAACTATTTTGGAATTCATTTTGTTTTGGGACAGATTTGCAAAAATTTTAAAGGCAGAAAAAGTTTCATCTTTGCTATGAAGGAATATAGTCCAAGTGAATCTAGAGTAGTCATCAACTATTACAAAGCCATAGTAATTTCCACCTAGGCTCTTTGTCCTAGAAGGTCCAAAGAGGTCCATATGGAGAAGCTCAAGGGGTCGTGAAGTTGAAATTACGTTTTTAGATTTAAAGGACACCCTTGTTTGCTTTCCCATTTGGCACGCATCACATAGGTGGTCTTTTGAAAATTTTATTTTGGGTAGACCGACTACTAGATCCTTAGACACAACCTTATTAAGCAAATCGAAATTAACATGCGCTAAACGTCTATGCCAAAGCCAAGAATCATCATTCAAGGTGACTAGACATTTAGTACTTGTTAAAGGTACATCAAACAAGTCAAGCATATAGATATTGTTTACTCTTACACCCTTAAACACAATGTTTTGTTCAACATGTTCAATTATGCAGCAAGTTTTTGTAAACGACACTTTATAGCCCTTGTCGCATAGTTGACTTATGCTTAACAAATTGTGTTTAAGTCCCTCAACTAAATGGACATTTGAAATAGTAGTGGTGGAGGGATTACCTACACTACCTTTGCCGAGTATAGCTCCTTTGTTGTTGTCTCCATAAGTGACATATCCCTTCTTCTTTGCCTTGAAGTCTATAAAGAGCGATATGTCACCGGTCATGTGCCTTGAGCAGCCGCTGTCAAGAAACCACCTTCTATCTGCGGAGGCAAGGCACTCATCCTACAACATCAAAAGAGAGAAGTTGGTCCCCAATTTTCATTGGGTCCAAGTGGGTAAGTGTTAACATGGTTGCCTTTTGGCTTCCATTGATAAATACCTTTAGGGACAAGAAATCTCCTAAACTTGCATTTCTCAATGGTATGGCCAGCACGACAACAATAATGACATAAACCATGATGATGTGTTTGTTGTTTCTTGTTCATTGAATCCTTTAGAATAAAAGAGTATTTTGCATATGGAGGATTCAATGACTTCTTAAACAACTTGGGGTCAACGGCATAAGTAACTTTAGGTTGTAGCGCTTTCTCTAATTTGACCTTAAGAGTGTTTACCTCTTTTTGCCAAATATAACAAGCGTCACAATACCTAACTCTACTACATCCGTCAATATCAATAGTTTTTGAATTTTCTGCAATACTAGTTTTCAATGCTTCTAAATCAATTTCAGCTTTGTTTACTTTACCTTCCAAAAAAGAGAAGATATGTTTGTCGAAAGCTAGTCTTTTAAAAGCATCTACAGCTTCGTTATGCAGTTTTTCAAAAGCTATTTTTAGTTCCGAAAAAGACATAGAGGAGAAATTATTGTAATAGGCTTGTTTTACCTTTTTGTCATTGTTTTTCTTCTTGTGGTAGGACAGATTTTTTGTGTGAGCCATAAGGCACAGATTTGCAGCTTCATCATCATCACTTGAGCTTTGTGTGCTTGATGAATCACTATCACTTTCCCATGCAATATACGCTCTTCTTTGTTTGCTGTACCCTTTTGGGGAATCTTTTCTTTGATCCTTATACTTTATAGGGCAGTCCGTTTTATAGTGTCCGGATTTACCACAATTAAAACAGGATCCTCTTCCTCTACTCTTCTTGTTCTCTTCTTGTTTCGAATTTGTAGATTGTTTTCGAAACTTCATGAGATTTTTGTCGGAATGCTTGACTCCATTCTTTCGAATGAATCTATTGTATCTCCTTACAAACAGTCCCATTTCCTCATCATCCGAGTCTTTGTCACTACTTGAATCATTGTCGCTTTGCTCTTTTCGTGAGGACTTAGAGCTAGAAGCCACAAGAGCTATTGGCTTCTTCTCTCCCTCTTTGTCTCTTTTCTTCTCCTTTTCCTTCTTACTTTTATTCTCATATTTTTCAAGACTTTCCAAAGCTTGCTGATGTTCTTCCAGCTTTCCAAATAGAGTTGTAATCGTAAGTCTTGTAAGATCGTTGGCTTCCTTGATTGCTGTAACTTTAGGTTTCCACTCCCTGCTAAGACACCTGAGAATTTTATTAGTAGCAATTTCATTGGAAATAGGTTTTCCAAGAGCATTCAATCGGTTAGTTAGATGAGTGAATCTCTTTTGCATGTCGGAGATGGATTCTCCTTGTTTCATGCGAAAGAGCTCAAACTCTTGATTGAGTGTGTTAATGCGGGACTGTTTTACTTCAGTAGTACCCTCATGGGCAACTTCTAAAGCGTCCCACATTTCTTTAGCTGTCGTGCAATGGGATACTCGATAATACTCATCAACACCAAGTGCTGAAATTAACATGTTTCGAGCTCTCCAATCACACGACCACTTTTTCTCATCTTTCTCATTCCAATCATCTTCTGGTTTAGGTACTATGGCGCCATCCGCATTTGTCATAGTGATTTGAAACGGACCGTTTTCAATGGCAGCCCATACTAACCTATCCACAGAATTTATATGAACTCGCATGCAGTCTTTCCAGTAGCCATAATTTTCAACGTTGAAAATAGGCGCTCTATTATACGCCCCCTTTGGTTCAGAATCCATACTGTTACAGGCAGCCACAGAGCACCAGCGAACCGGCGCTCTGATACCACTTGTTAGACGGTGTGGCTAGTGATCGAGAGGGGGGGTGAATAGATCACCTCTTTTATATTTAACGGATTTAAAGTTTTATCAGAGTTTTCAAAGTTGGCGGAAAAATCAGTCCCGAATCGACTTCCGTCTATTCTGAACCGCTACTAGAAAGCCGGACACACAAGTTTAATTGCTGGATTTTAATGAGAATGACAGAACCAATTCACACCAGAATTTTAACTAATTGAATGCACTTATCATTAAAGTCTATTTCCAATGAATAAAATCTACCTAACCGTTTTATCAAACAGTTGGTGTGTATGTGATCAATGATAAACAGCAATGGAGTTTGATTAAAGTTTTCTTGCCACTGTTGTCTTGAAAAAGAAACAATCACCACACACTAACTGAAATAGCGAAAACAGTTTGAAAAACGTAAAGAGGAGTAAGGTAAGAGTACGATACGCAGAGATTTGGTAAGGAAGTTCCCCACATCGTCCTCGCGTGTGGGTACGTCTCCCTCTCAATTTCAAATGAAATTGAGAACTTTGATTATCAATTATTGCCGAATCCGTTGATACAAGGTTATGGTACAAAGACAGAATTCTAAACTCTAAGAACCTCTTCTTGTATAAACCTTCACTTGATCTGAGCACGATCAAGATTTTCCTGCACAAAGTTGCAAACAATTCACCGGTTCCACGACCTGCTTGCGAAATCCCCCGATCTCCAAACGCAACGCTGCGGCTGAATATGTTCTGCAAATGTGACTCCCAAACCCTCAAGAACACTCCAGTTCTTGAAGGACAAACCAGTAGGTTTTTCCTAGAAACCCCCTTCAATCTTCGACTCAGCTAGATCCTCGATCGTTCCACTGCAAACCACAGCTAGATCCTTAATCGTACCACTGAACGTTATCTCGATGCTTCTTTAATCCAAAGAACAAGAATGGTTATGTGTAAATGTTCTTGAAGAAAAGTGATTGAGAAGATGAAGTCTCTTTCAGGTTTCTAATTGCTCACAAAACAATTGCTCCAACACTGCTTTTGATCTGTGTTCAATTGTTTTCCCTCAATGAATTCGTCGCATTGCACTGCTGTTGTAACCTGTCTTTTATATGCTGCAAAACAGTTGCTGTTATAACATAAAACAGTCTTTTGTATTGATGCATAAGGGTGTGTATCGATACATACTGTAAGTAATGTGAATTTTGGTGAAATTGATTATTCATGTATCGATGCAAAGGTCGTGTGTATCGATGCAAGTGCTTATTACACTAGTATGTATCGATGCCTGGTGCGTATGTATTGATACACAGGCTGTTTCAATTTGTCATGTATCGATGCAGGGGTCGTGTGTATCGATGCATAGAGTATTTTGTCTTCCATGTATTGATGCATGACTCGTATGCATCGATGCATACTGAACAGAAAGGTTTTGTGATTTATCTCATGCTGTATGTATCGATGCAGAGGCTTTATGTATCGATGCTTACTGACATAAAATGCATTTTAATTGTTATTTAAAGGGGAATATCAATGTAGGTTTATATGTACAGTTATGCAACGATATAGTGGGATGAAAAACATAATAAAACACACATGTATCATGTAATGCAATGCACAACCAACATTTGGATGATGATCACACAATTTGCTATCATTAAAAATTAATTCAAGGTAAGGAATTTTCTCACAGATTTAGCTTTCACTCCAAAAATGAAAGTTTAAGTAGACATATTGAATTTGATATTTCAACTTAGAAATCTTTCATCTCATAAAAATTGAGCAATTTATGGCCATGGGAAGTTGACTTTCAAATTAGGGTTTAGACAAAATGACCTATAATGTTTCAACATAGAAATTGAGTTTCCACGCAAAAATAGCTCTAGACCTCAACATGAAAGTTGTTTGGAATGTCATTTAGAGTAAAGTTTCTTTTAGAATAATTTTCATATGATGAAATTTGTAGGAGATAGGGTCTAGGGAGACCCATTTTTTATTAGATGAATTCATCTGGCAAACACCATCAACCAACTTGTTAACTTGCAACTCTCTTGACTTTTTAGGCTCATGGTAGATCATATATGAATAATATGATGAATTTTGAACTGTACCTTGAGTAATTTGATCAATTTATGAGGGAGCTTGTTGAAGAAGTTACTCAAGATACCCAGACAAACTAGGGTTTCCAATGCAAACCAATTCCAAACTCTTGAAGAATATTTAATCAAAATGACATGAAAAGATCATTGGGACTCATATATGATGCTTAGAGACATTGTGGATCATCCCTTGGTTGTCTTCTTATCTATGAGGGTCTTAAACCCTGGATATGAACTTGATAGATCAACGGGGATCATGCCTTCCCTACAAAAGAAGTTAGACAAATGCAAAGACATATTTTTGGTATTTTGGTTAGTAAAATGATAATATACAAGTATGATACAATCACATGGTGCTTGATGATCTCTCCTAAAACAAACCTAATGGAAGAGGGGTAAGGAGGATGTCAATGTGTGATCCCAATGCTAGTGCATAAGTTAAGGACATTTTAACTGAGGAGGTGAAGGTTAAAATCTTCATATCGTCTCAATAGAATGGGCTTAAATAACAATATATAGAAACAAATTTTGGTCCCTAAGAGACCTCATGATGCATATGATATGAATGTAAAAGAAAATTCTTTGTGGGGAAATGTTGCCACAAAGGAAAAGAAATCAGAGCGACCGAAAGTCCGCAATGACACAACGCATTCCGTAAGGAAAGCTCACTGGGGAAACAGAGACTCTGGGGGAATAAAAGGGTTATGTATAGGCCAGGCTATGACTTAAAAACTGTTGGGAGACTAGAGGAATTCCATAAAAATGGAAAGACTCATCCGGAGAAACAAAAACATCTGCATGGGAAACGAGTAGATCGGGATAAAACTAACATACTTGAATCATGTAGGAACAACGATTTCACTAAAGAAATGCGCACTGAACTCAACTGGGGAAGAGATAGACTTCAACACAAGAGGACCAAAAATTTATTATCCACTTCCGGTTACTGGGTAAGGAGATAATAAAGATCTGACAGAGAGGAAATCCGTCATCGGTTAGGATGAACATATCAAGGATGACTCACTGGGAACCGCCAGGAGGGTGTATTCATTACCGGTTACTGGGTAAGAATAGCGTTGCTGGGGAAAACTACAGAAATAGGAATTACAACTTCCAGCTCCTGGGCAAAAAACCAAAGATGAGAATATCCGTCATCGATTAAGGTGAACATATCAAGGATAAACTCAAAGGAAATAAAATCCATCATCGGTTAAGATGAACATATCAAGGATAGACTTTCCTAGGGATGTCAAGGAGGATATTTGTCATCTGTTAGGATGAACATATCAAGGATAAACCAACTGAACAAAAAGTAGCAATTACATCTATTGAATGCTGGATAGAATACCATCAAAGAGAAAATGTGTCATTAGTTAGGATGAACATATCAAGGATAGACTCTGTGAGGAGAGAAATAGGAATTATATCTATCAGTTACTGGATAGAATATCAAAGAGAAAATATTCGTCACCTGTTAAAGTGAACATATCAAGGATATAATCTGCGAAGGGGAGTAAAGCAGGATTTACAACTACCGATTACTGGGTAGAAGATCACAAAGAGAAGAAAACCGGTCATTGGTTAGGATGAACATATCAAGGATTAACCCTCTAGGGGAGAAAAATAGGGATTACAACTACCTTTTTACTGGGTAGAATACCAAGGATGAGAGTATCCATCATCGGTTAGGACGAACATATCAAGGATAAACTCACAACAGAGGAAGAAAATATCCGTCATCGGTTAGGATGAACATATCAAGGATATACTTCCTGGGGAAACATAAAATGAATCCACTGGGACTCCACTGGGGAGAAAACAGGGGTACTTTTGTCGGGTATTGGGAAAGAAGTAACATACTTCAAACCAAGAAAAATAGTACCTGTTATTGGGTAATAAACTCTTAGGGAACCCAAATCATCTATCTAGGTAGGATCTAGAAAGAAACAGTCAATCAAGACTCAACCAAATGAGGATATAGCTCAAAGGGAGTGGTTCCATCCCGATAATCAACTAGGGAGGATACTGAAATACTAATCATCCACGAGGAAATAACTCAGTGGGGAAAGGAGAAAGGTTAAAGTCTTTCTGCTTAGGGGCTTACACTCTATATTAGAGGGAGGAAAGACACCAACCTCGTATGGGGATAAAGTACCGCCATAATAGAGAACAAGTGTGATGATGCAACTATGAAATTATATGAGTGTATATGTATATGTATATGTATATGTATATGTATATGTATATATGATGATTATGCTGACAAAACGATCGCAAAGGATACAAGGGTGTCGCAGAATTTGAATCATCGATACAATTCTCGGTCAATCCACAAAAGAGGGAGACAACTGCTGGAGAAAAGAGAGATCAACATAACAAAGGCCCAAACCTAATTGGGGAAGAAGGAGATCTGCTAAGAAAGACTTTTATCGAGTCTGCGGCGAATTTTAGGTCAACACCATATCAAATGGGGGACAACCATGCAGAGGATAAACACAAATAGCTGCTTAGAAACCAGGAGAAAACTCTGATTGGAAGTGAATCTGATGGTGATTGGTGGGGAAACCAAAATTCTGCGGAAATCATGCAAATTTCCGTAACAAAATGTACGCACTCAGCCGGGAACTCGGTTGGGGAATAAACACTCCGCATGGGGTTAAACAACCAACTCGGCTGACTACCTCACTAGGGAAAAGCGAACAATAATCGTCTGGAGAAATCAACAAACACGGAGTCCTGAACAAAGTTGTCGGGGATGAAAGAGAGATTTCACCTACTGCTTGGGGAGAACCAATACTGCTCCGCACTTACTGCTTTTGAACCACTATTGATATTCCTTTTAAAAGAAATTGATTGTTTAAAGTTACTGCTTTTATATGTTTAAGAAAACATGTCTTGATTAAAACTTTAATTTTAAAAAATGATCATAATAAAATGTAAGACTATTTAGCTGAAATAAATAAGAGTAAAATGGTAGTCTGTAAATGACAAGACTCCATAGATCTTTACAAAGTTGAAAATGGTATTTTATATGGAAAATGGTTACATTGAATACAAATGACCACTAATCCTTCCACCAACTATTGATGTCCACTGTGCTCTTGGCCTCTACTGGGGATGACGGATCATCATCGACCATTGTGCTCAACAAAGTCTCCAAACCTGAAGATCAGCAGGATGCAATTACTTGCCATAATCCCTAATTTTTGCATAAATTTCCCCAAGATGGGGTACTTGTAGCACCTCAAATTTGCACCCCACCATTTGTACATCCATTTCATTTTTAGGTCATTAACATTGCATTGTCATTGCATATCATGTTGCATTGCATCAGTCAAGACTGGTCAGGAGGATTCATCTGTGCAAGAGAGCAAGGGTTTTTCCATTAGATAAAGGCCCTATGGTTTTTCTAGAGAGCTTACATGACCCAAGGTTCATTTTGATGCAATTTGGCCAAGTGTTGAAGGCTCAAAGTCCACAGTGCAGTTTCAGGTCATCTGGGGCCCATAAAAGTCAACTGCAAGTCAAATGAGGGCTAGGAGATGGAGAAATGGTTTGAGACACTTCATTCATGTCCAAAAGAGGTTCATTCATCATGACAAGTGTCTACATTGAAGATTTTGAAGCCAGATCAAAAGTCTCCAAAAATGGAATGTGACCTGTAATTTGAAAGTTTCCAAAAATGGCAAGTTTTGGACCAACTTCAACTTGACTTTCCAACACCAAAGAAGCTTCAAATGAAATTTTGTCCAACATGAAAGTTGAATATCTTTCTCTCCCATTTCCAAAAAGTCCAAGATCACGAGAACCTGATGAATGGTTAAGGAGTTATGATCAAATCATTGCAAAGTGTGCTTGAAACTTCAAATGGCCATATCTTTTGAACCAAGACTCCAATTTGAGTGCTCCTTTTTGCACAATTCTCCTCATGACATGAACTTTCCAAATACCTCATCACATTGCATGAAATTTGAACATATGATCATTTGCTCATTCATGAAGTTTTTGAAGGAAAATTGCCAAAATCAAAATTGGTTGATCACATGCATGTAATTCCATTTCTAATGTGTGCATGGGCTGATTTGGAGTGAATTTGGACCCTTGGTGTGTACTATTCACGTGTGTTTCCCATGCATGAGGTGAAAATGAAAATTGATGCTTACACCTTATATCCTTCTAATCTCATTTAGCTTTGGCCTAATCATGATTTCAGGTTAATTAGCAGGACATATATAAGGTTAATTATAACTGCATTGCACATAAGACACAGTTTCAGATCTAGAATTTGAGTTTTGATCCAAAATTTCTCTCACAAAGAACTTCAAAATTCCACGCATAAACACCATTTCTCTTGGTAAATTGTTGATCCTGGTGAAGTTTAGAGTAAGAATCAAGTGCTACTTTGTCCAATTCGTGCCAGATTCATGCATGCTTGAAGCTTGAAGGTGTTGATGGCAATTTCAAATTAAGCTGGATCTACACGCTTCTAAGCCTCAAATTCTTCATCAATCATCACTACAAGTATTCAGAAGGAGATTTGGATCATCTGGAGCTTTGGATCGTGCAAAATCAGAACCTGCTCTTCAAGAGGTGAGTTTATCGACCTTCATAATTCTCCAATTCATGTGTATATTCATGTAGATCTCTCTTCACTGATGATTCTGAGCTAAAAATCACATGAAATGATGCATTATTGAGTGAATTATGTGTGTTTGAAGTTTTGCATTCAAAAATGATTTGCATCGATTCTCGTTGATCTTGATGAATTGAGTTTAGATGTTGATTGATCTGTGTTCTCCATTGCATAGGCTTTGATTTGGTATGATTTTGTGGAATTCTGGAGAAATCTGGAAAAATCTGGAAAATGCGTATGTACATTCATGCTGTTCATCTTCATCTTCATGAAGAAGATGAAGATCTTCATCCTTGCGTCGACCTTAGCGACGGTTTAGCGTCGACCCTGGTTCTGTTAGGGTTTTGTGCAAAACAGCGTCGTCTTATGCTGGGGCGCTCATTTTTAAATCCATACATAGTTCGATTCCCAGCGTGTCCACTTTTTTCAAATGTTTTCTCCCTTTATACATTTCCCTCCATATTTCCATGCCATGTTCATTTTTGATTTTCATGTTTTATGCTAACTTAGAAAAATCATATCTAATTGAAAAATGACTCAAATCACTCCCAAATTCTTTGCAAAATGATTCTCTATTTATATAGTTTTTTATGATGATGAATTTTGAAGTTGTGCATGGCTGGTTTTTGATTTGTGTTAGAATATGTGAACATATGTGCTTTTGTGACCTTGCCTTGCTCTTTCTATCATGAAATGCTTGATATTAATCCAAATTGCTTGAAATTTTGCATGAGTGTTCTTGACATGTTGCTGGACCTTTGAGGTATGATTGTGCATTTTTCTCATTTGCCAATTCTGTTTTATGTACATGTTTGCATGGTGTGACAATTTGTGTCACACATTTGGTAGTGTTGTTTGTGCAATTTAATTTCCATGCCAATTGATCTTTGATGCTTCTGATTTTTTTTTATGATGATCATGTTGGATGTGTTGAATGCTCATGATTTTTTCTAGAATTATTTGAATCATTTCTGTTTTGATTTGGAATTTTCATTCTCAATGTCCAAATGTATGCCTTGAATTGGTGTTTGACTTCTCTTGCACATAAAATGAACTTGCTTATTGATTTTGGTTTGGTCCTTTTTAGGACTTGTTCTTGATTGAATAAATATGATTCATGTTGAATATCAAGTTCTGTTTTGGCTTTTTGATTCACTTTTGACCCTAGGCTTTGACCTAGTGGTTTGGACTTACCATTTGAGTTGTGAATTTCAGGTTCAAGTATGCATCTCCATGATTGATGTTGCTCCTTCATTTGAGCTTGGTCATTTGTTAATTGTTGGCTAACATTTGTTTGTTTTGTAGGCTTTGAGGATAATTCACTTGTGTTTGCCTTATGGCTTATATGTTGTACATTGGGACTGTCTGTTTGCTGTTGACTGTTGTCTGAATTCTGTACTGATTGGTTTAGTTGTTTCCACAGGTACCTAGGTTGCTTTAAGTTCATTTGAACTTTGCTTTGTTATGTTTATGGTTGGCATACCACTTAGGTATAATCCCTTGATATTCATGTAGTCTGGAAGACCTGCCATGTTACTTTGGCAGGCACCTGTCTGAAGCCCTCCTTAAGAGGCAATGTTTGTGCTTGTTTAATTTTGTGCCAAGCAGGTTAAGTCCTCTTAAGAGGCAATTGGCAGATAAAAGGGATGTGCAATCCATCCCCTTCTATTCAGTTGTGTCATTCACTTTGCTCACCCCATGTGTTGATGCACTTTGAATACAAACCCAAGATCTTGTTGTGTCAGTCATGTGGAGAAGAGTTCCTACATTCTGAACTCCCACACTTTCATTGTTTGATGCTCTCCCAGGCAAGGGATAAGAGCTGTGAGGTCTTACCCTCATCTCCATTTCATCTGCTTCACCCTAACTCTCAATGTTAGGGTTAAGAGCTAACAACACCCTTTTCCAGTTGGCTTGTTTGTAGAGGTTGATATGACCCCTTGACTAAAGCCCAGCCTTGTGTGAGCCAATTGTTTGCATATAGTGTGTGACACTTGTGCTTGTGATTGCTTATGTGTTGTTTAGGTTAGCTTGCTTCCTGTGCAAGTTAGGATTAGAGACCTCAACATAGGGAACGTATGCATGACAACTTCTAGGCTCGAGTCGTAGTCTCCTTGTAGATTGTTATCTCCCTAGTCTCTGGTTAGGATAGAAGTTCTTTCCCTGTTAAGGGGAACTACGTCGCCCTGATCCTCATACCAGATGAGGTACGTAACCAGGAGATGAGTTGATCTCTCCGGGCGCCCTTTTTCTTTTTCAACCCTCTTGTGTGTGTGGAGTCTGACATAAGTCCAGCGATTGGCAGTCACTTTCCCCTGTTGGGGGTGTGATTGGAGTATGATGTAAGTCTAGCGATTGGCATTCGGTTTCCTGTCTGTGTTTCTTTGTTTGGAGTCTGACGTAAGTCCAGCGATTGGCAGTTGGTTTCCTGTGTGAGTCTTGGTTTGGAGTCTGACATAAGTCCAGCGATTGGCAGTCGGCTTCCTGTTTGTGTTTTGTTTGGCGTGCGTTAGCCGAGCTACGAGTGCTCTGATTCTTTCTCTGGTTATAGAAGATACGTATGCATAGGATGCGATATCCTAGCGAGCACGTTCTGCTTTCCCCCCGAACTACATCGACTCTGATGTCTGTGTCTGACAGACTACGTAGGACCAGGGTGCGACATCTTGCCGAGTTACTTTCTTCCGTCTTTCATCTGTGTTTCCTTCCAGCGTGTGTGCAGTTTGTGAGCAGTTTTAGCAACCTTTATTCTATTCTCTCTGAGCGTGGATCCCGTCGAGTACGACGGATGCGTAGGGGTGCTAATACCTTCCCTTCGTATAACCGACTCCCGATCCTATCAATCTCTGGTCGCAAGACCATTTCCTTTCCAGGTTTACTTCGAGCGTTTCCTTTCCTGCCTTTGGGATAAATAACGCACGGTGGCGGCTCTGTGTTTTTTCCCGCCGGTTTTTCGCGTAATGCGACAGCTGGCGACTCTGCTGGGGACACATAGAGAAGTTGACCTATTGCTGGTCCATCTTCCCTAAGCGAGTCAATCCTAGTGCTCTTTAGGACAGGGTTTGGTTGCCTTTACTGTTTTATTTATTGCATTTATGATTATGCTGTGATTGTATATGTTTGCATTTATGTTTGCACGCATCATACTTTCATTGTGCTGGCTATGTGTCTGTCTCTCTGTGGGGTGGGAGTTACAAGAGGTAAAAGGCCCAATACCTAGGCTATGGGTGAACTCTAGGATACTTAGGAATAGAGTGATTCATGGGAAGCGGGTGGTATAGCGCCACTTAGAGGAACATGGTATCACGAGCAGTTCAGATCCTGATGGGGTATTATCGTTGCATACATCTGGTGTGTACATGATGATATTCTTGAAAGGGTTATTTATCCTGCGTTTCTCTTGACCTTACCCTGGCCTAGATGACACCCGTGAGTGGGGAGGGATTGAATCATTACAGGTACAGTTGGTGACTTGATCTGTTGGTGACCGTATTCTGTTGGAGACTCTTGGTTCCTGTTGGTGACTTGGTTCAGAAGTGTGGGTCTCAGATGACTTTGGGTCTCAGATGACTTTGATTGGTTCCGAATTCATGCCGAAGCTCTGATCCTGTGCCTTGAGAGACACAGCCAGCCAGTCATGTTTGCATCATTTGCGTCATAGCGTGTTTATTTTCAAAAAAATAATGCAAAAAAAAAATGAAAAGAGAAAAAAAAAGCTAATCTCCTCATGCATATCATTTCTCAGGTTCATTCAGGAGTCTGTTCACTGTGAGAGATGGCAACCATTCCAGAGTCGAAGAGGAAGACTTGCACCTACAGTTTTCACCGTGAGCCATTGACATCTTTGGTAGAGTTGAGCAATCTTGTGACCGGCGGTAATCAGAAGGTGTTTGATGATCAGTATGGGGATATTTTGACACTGTTGAAGATGGTGGTTGACCCTGTGCCTCTGCAGACTCTACTACAGTTTTATGATCCAGAGCTCCGCTGTTTCACCTTTCAGGATTATCAGTTAGCGCCCACTTTTGAAGAGTATTCCATCCTGATGAATGTCCCGATCAGATATCAGGTTCCCTTCTTAGATGTGCCAAAGGAGGTTGATTTCAGGGTTGTTTCCAGGGCTCTTTATTTGAGTATCAAGTGAGTGACAATTGGAAATCCAGTGGTGATGTTATGGGGTTGCCTTTGAAGTTCTTGGTGAGAATGGCTAAGGAGGAAGTAAAGAAAGGAAATTGGGAAGCTTTCAATGCTCAGTTGGCTATCATGATCTATGGAGTTGTGTTGTTCCCGAGTATGCCTAATTTTGTGGATCTTGCTGCTATCACTATTTTCATTGAAGGAAACCCAGTTCCTACCTTGTTAGCTGACACTTATTATGCTATACACAGCAGGCATGGTAAGGGTGGAGCTATCAGGTGTTGTCTCCCATTGTTACTCAGATGGTTCTTGTCTTTTCTGCCAACTAGTGGACCTTTTGTGGATACTCAGAGCACTCATAAGTGGACTCAGAGGATCATGTCTCTCACATCCTATGACATAACGTGGAAAGCTTACAGGTTGAATGTGCGTAATGTCATTATGAGTTGTGGAGATTTTCGTAACGTGCCACTCATAGGAACTAAGGGTTGCATTAATTACAATCCGGTTCTTTCTCTTCGTCAGTTGGGATTTGTTATGAATGGAAGACCACTAGATGCTGAGATAGCTGAGAGTGTGTATTTTGAGAAGCGGAGTGACCCTGCTAGATTGGAGCAAATAGGAAGAGCTTGGAAGAACATTGGTGTCAAAGATGGAGCTGTTCTAGGGAAGAAGTTTGCAGTTGCTATGCCTGCTTACCTTGATTGGGTCAAGGAGAGAGTTGAGACTTTGTTGTTGCCCTATGATAGGATGGAGCCATTGCAAGAACAACCACCTTTGATCCTTTCTGAGAATGTGCATGCTGAGCACTACAAACAAGCCTTAATGGAGAATCGTCGGTTGAAAGAGAAGGAACGAGATACCTAGATGGAGCTTTACAAAGCCAAAGCTGATAAGTTGAGCTTGGCTCATCAACTCAAAGGCATGCAAGGTGAGAATGCTAGCAGATTGAAGAGCAAGAAGAGGTCTTATGAGGAGATAGAGACATTGCTGAATGAAGAACACCGTGAGTGCTTGAGGTTGCAGAAAGCTGAAGCTAATTACCAGAAGAAGATAAGAGACTTGGAAAAGCAGCTTAGGGACAAAGATGTTCAGTTGAAGAAGGAAGTAGACCTAAGACGTGCATCAGAGAGCCAGCTTGGAGGAGAAGTTATGGAGCTCAAAAGGCAATTGAAGGAGAAGCTCACTCCTTTACCTGAGTGTTCAGAGTGTGACCTGTTGGTAGACCAGTGCCAGTACCTGAAGACTCTTATTCCTGGAGGACATTTTTCTTAGATTATGTTTGTTGTTTATGTTGAGAATCACCTCCAGGATTGTTGGATGGGATTCATTGTTGTACTCTGATCATTTGGGTCTTTGCTTGAATAATGTTGTATGACTCTTGTTGCTCATGTTTATAGATGTGTTGATGTTTCACCTTGTGCTCATTATCCTGTGTAGGTTGCTTCCTTGTTGTTTGTATTGCAGGTTGTCATTTCTTGAAAGATGAATTAGGCTCTTGAATGCCTGAGGAATGAACATATCATATGCATCATACGCATCATAAGCATCATACACATATCATTTTGCATTACAGGTGTTCTTGAACGAGACTTCTCACTCTGATTCCTGTTTTAGGCAGGACTGTTGATCAACGTCCGCACCGCTACGCTACCAGATTGAATCAACAGAGGAATATGGATCAAGTTCATGTTGAGTTAGCAGAGATGAGGGCTAACATGGCCCAATTCATGACTATGATGCAAGGGGTCGTTCAAGGGAAAGAGGAGCTGCGTGCCTTAGCTCAGAGACAGGAAGCTGTGGTTCCACCTGCCAGCCGTGCTTCACCAGTGGGTGTCCTTGTTAATGACAATGCTGCTGCTGCTACTATTCTCGTCAATGATTATGCGGTGGGTGATGAGTTGAGGGGTATAAGAATCAATGGACAGCCTCTTGCTGCAGAGACTGTTAATGTTATAGCAACCCGTGCTCCGGTTTGCCATCCTGCTCCGCTGGTTGACAGGCAGGAAGATATGTTTACCCTGCTCAGTGATAAAGACGATGTGGGAAGAATTGAAGAGAGGGACAAAAAGGTTGATGCCCTAGCTGAGAAGATCAGAGCCATGGAGTGTCAGAACTCTTTAGGGTTTGATGTTACAAATATGGGTTTGATGGAGGGATTGAGAATTCCTTACAAGTTCAAAGCGCCTTCCTTTGACAAATATAATGGCACTTCTTGTCCTCGCACCCATGTGCAGGCTTATTACAAAAAAATCTCCGCATACACTGACGACGAGAAGATGTGGATGTACTTTTTCCAGGATAGCTTGTCAGGAGCTTCCTTGGACTGGTACATGGAGTTGAAGAGGGAGTCCATTAGAAGCTGGAGAGATCTGGGGGAAGCCTTCTTGAGGAAATATAAGCATAATATGGATATGGCTCCGAGCCGAACTCAGTTACAAAGCTTGTGTCAGAAGTCTGGGGAAAGTTTCAAGGAGTATGCCCAGAGATGGCGTGAGTTAGCTGCAAGGCTGCAACCTCCGATGCTAGAGAGGGAGTTGACCGATATGTTTATTGGAACACTGCAGGGTGTGTTCATGGACCGGATGGGACGTTGCCCGTTCGGTAGTTTCTCTGATGTAGTTATCTGTGGAGAGAGAACCGAGAGCCTTATTAAAGCAGGAAAGATTCAGGATGCTGGTTCGTCGTCCTCAAAGAAGCCATTTTCTGGGGCACCAAGAAGGAGAGAGGGTGAGACTAATGTCGTGCACAGTCGTAGAAATGCAAACAGAGGCCAGTATCGCCAGGTTGCTACTATGACTCTTCCAGCACCTCAACATCAACCTCAGCAACAACAGAGACAACACCAACACCCACAACAACAACAACAACAATAGCAACGTCCATTTCAGCCGAGACAGAGAATGCCGGATCATCGTTTCGACCCGTTACCTATGACATATGCTGAGTTGCTACCCGAACTGCTCAGGTTGGGGTTTGTTGAATTGCGTACTATGGCTCCGTTGACGAAGATACCTGCTGGGTATGATGCCAACGTTCGTTGTGACTTTCATTCCGGTGCACCGGGACACCATATTGAGAACTGTCGGGCTTTTCATCATAAGGTCCAGGATTTGATTGACGCCAAAACAATCAACTTCGCTCCTGTTCCGAATGTTGTGAACAACCCTATGCCTCAACATGGTGGGCCCAGGGTGAATAATGTGGAAGGTGAGGATGCGTTGGATTTGGTAGTTGATGTTGAAGATATTCAGACGTCGCTGTTTGTTGTGAAAAAGCGTTTGTTGAAAGGGGGAGTGTCCCCGGGATGTGATGAGGGCTGTGCAGATTGTGTTAATGCAGAGAATGGTTGTGAAAAGCTGAGGAAAGGTATCCAGGGATTGATTGACGAAGGTTGCCTGCAGTTTGCTCGGGCTGTGAAAGAACGTGGGGTGGTCTCAACTGTCACCATTTTTTTCAAACTGTCTGAAGGTTCCAGACGTGTGCCAATAACTGCTAATGCACCAGTAACTGTCAGTGCTCCTGTGACTATATCTGCACCAGTAACTGTCGGTGCTCCTGCTACCATTGTTGTTTCTGATAGAAGACAGGTTGAGAATAGTAAGGCGGTTCCGTGGAAGTATGATAATGCTTATCGCAGTAGCAGAAGGTCAGCAAGTCAGACCAGACCGGTAAATCAGACTCCTGTAACTATTGGTTTGCCAAGTAAAGCTCCTGTAACTGTTGGTCCGGTGGTGGACAATGTGGGGGGACCAGGAGGTTTCACAAGGAGTGGTCGTCTATTCGCACCACAGGCTCTGAAAGACAACAATGCTGAGGCTCTCGCCAAAGCAAAGGGTAAGCAAGCTGTTGTTGAGGAAGAAGGACCTGTGCAGAAGGAGGTGCCTGAAGGATCTTTTGAGAAAGATGTGGAGGAGTTTATGAAGATTATTAAGAAGAGTGACTACAAGATTGTAGATCAGCTGAATCAAACTCCGTCCAAGATTTCTATCCTCTCATTGTTATTGTGCTCTGAGGCACACCATAATGTCTTACTGAAGATGTTGAATCTGGCTTACGTGCCTTAGGAGATTTCTGTCAACCAGTTGGAGGGTGTTATTGCTAATGTGAGCACAAGGCACGGTTTGGGGTTCACAGACCTGGATTTGACACCTGAAGGTCGTAACCATAACAAAGCCCTGCATATCACCATGGAGTGTAAAGGCGCCGTATTGTCGCATGTGCTGGTGGATACTGGCTCTTCGTTGAACGTGCTGCCCAAGAAGACTTTGAGCAAGATTGATGTTGAAGGGGTTGTCCTCACTCTGAGTGATCTCGTTGTTCGTGCTTTTGATGAATCCAAACGGTCTGTTTTTGGTGAAGTCACGTTGCCAATAAAGATTGGCCCGGAGGTATTTGATATCGTCTTCTATGTGATGGATATTCAGCCAGCATATAGTTGCTTATTGGGGCGTCCCTGGATACATGGGGCTGGAGCAGTGTCGTCAACTCTCCATCAGAAGCTGAAGTATGTATGGAACGGTCAGATTGTAACGGTGTGTGGTGAGGAGGACATTCTGGTGAGTCATTTATCCTCTTTCAAGTATGTGGAGGTGGATGGTGAGATCCATGAAACTCTTGGCCAAGCGTTTGAGACCGTTGCTATTGAGAAGGTGGCTTTTGCCGAGCAGAAGAAGCCAAGTGCCTCAATTGCGTCATACAAGCAGGCTATGGAGGTTGTCAACTCGGGCAATGCAAAAGGCTAGGGCAAGATGGTTGAACTGCCCGTCAAAGAAGACAAATTCGGTATTGGTTATCAACCTCTGCAGGCAGAGCAAGGTGTTCAAGATCAGAAAGGGCCGAGTACCTTCACCAGCGCTGGGCTGATGAATCATGGAGACGTCTTCGCAACCGATAGTGAAGATTGGGACAGTGACTATGATGTGGACAACTGGGTGCACCCGTGTGCTCTAGGGGAGTCGATCAATAATTGGACAGCCAAAGAAATGGTCCAAGTTACTCTTCAAACAGAGTAATTTTCTTTTGTTTTTCATTTTGCCCAAAACCCTACGTTCTGCCCAAGGCGTAGTGGTTCATTGTAGGGCCTTATCATGTTTTCAATGATATCATTAATAAAGGACGTTTTGCAAACAAATTTGTGCTCACTGTCTTTCTGTTTTTGTTTTTCATTTTTCAAAACAATAAAAATGGCAATGTTTTTGTTTTTTGTGTTTTTCTTGAACTCTTTTTCTAAAATAAAGCATTAAACATGCAAAATCGATCTTACGAACTCCACTATAAACAGTTCTGTTATGGCTCAGTATGATTTAAATAATCTCATCTACCAAGCTGAAGAGGAGAGTGAGGAAGATTGTGAACTCCCCAAAGAACTGGTCAGATTATTGAAGCAGGAGGAAAGGATCATCCAACTTCATCAGGAGGAGTTGGAAATTGTCAACCTTGGTACAGAGGACGCCAGAAGAGAGATCAAGATCGGAGCTGCTTTGAAGGAAGATGTCAAGAGAGGGTTGATTGAGATGCTGAGGGAATATGTAGAGATATTCGCCTGGTCGTATCAAGATATGCCTGGGTTGGATACAGATATTGTGGTGCATAGGCTACCTCTCAGAGAAGATTGTCCTTCGGTAAAGCAGAAGCTTCGCAGAACTAGTTTTGATATGGCTGTCAAGATCAAGGAAGAGGTTCAGAAGCAGTTGGATGCGGGTTTTCTGGCAGTGACCAATTATCCCCCGTGGGTGGCCAACATCGTTCCTGTGCCGAAGAAGGATGGCAAAGTCAGGATGTGTGTCTATTACCGGGATTTAAACAGAGCAAGTCCGAAAGACGATTTCCCATTACCTCACATTGATGTATTGGTTGATAATACTGCTCAATCTTCGGTTTTATCTTTCATGGATGGTTTCTCTGGCTATAATCAGATTAAGATAGCGCCAGAATACATGGAAAAGACGACATTCATTACACCTTGGGGCACGTTCTGCTATAAGGTTATGCCATTTGGGCTGAAGAATGTCGGTGCTACCTATCAGAGGGCTATGACGACTCTCTTTCATGACATGATGCACAAAGAGATTGAAGTGTACGTGGATGACATGATTGCGAAGTCGCAGACGGAAGAGGAGCACCTGGTAAACCTACAAAAGTTGTTTGAAAGGTTGAGAAAATTCAAACTGAGGCTGAATCCAAACAAGTGTACGTTTGGAGTGAGATCCGGGAAGCTGTTGGGCTTCATTGTCAGTGAGAAAGGGATTGAGGTTGATCCAGCAAAAGTCAAAGCTATACAAGAAATGCCTGAACCAAAAACGGAAAAGCAGGTTCGTGGGTTTTTAGGGAGATTGAACTACATTGCATGGTTTGTATCTCACCTAACTGCCACGTGTGAACCGATTTTCAAATTGCTAAGAAAAAATCAAGCAATCAGGTGGAATGATGATTGTCAGAAAGCTTTTGACAAGATAAAAGAGTATTTGCAGAAACCTCCGATCCTTATACCTCCAGTTCCTGGGAGGCCTCTGATAATGTACCTGTCAGTGACTGATAACTCGATGGGGTGTGTATTGGGACAGCATGACGAGTCTGGTCGAAAAGAGCATGCCATATACTACCTCAGCAAAAAGTTTACCGACTGTGAAATAAAATTTTCGCAGCTCGAGAAAACTTGTTGTGCTTTGGCCTGGGCTGCTCGCCGACTGAGACAGTATATGCTGAACCATACTACTTTATTGATTTCTAAGATGGATCCAGTGAAGTACATCTTTGAGAAGCCGGCTCTCACTGGACGTGTGGCTCGTTGGCAGATGATTTTAACTGAGTATGATATCCAGTACACATCACAGAAGGCCATCAAAGGTAGTATTCTGTCAGACTACCTTGTCGAGCAACCAATCGAGGATTATCCGCCAATGATGTTTGAATTCCCTGATGAAGACATCATGTATCTAAAGATGAAAGATTGTGAAGAGCCTCTTGTCGAGGAAGGACCGGATCCTGATGACAAGTGGACACTGATGTTTGATGGGGCTGTTAATGTGCATGGTAACGGTGTTGGGGCAGTGCTCATTAATCCAAAAGGTGCTCATATACCTTTTTCTGCCAGATTGACTTTTGACGTAACCAACAACGAGGCTGAGTATGAAGCTTGTATCATGGGGATTGAAGAAGCCATCGATCTAAGAATCAAAACTCTGGACATCTATGGAGATTCCACTCTAGTGATTAACCCAGTCAATGGAGATTGGAATACTCACCAGCCGCATTTGATTCCTTACAGAGATTACACTAGAAGGATCCTGACTTTCTTCAAAAAAGTGAAGCTGTATCATGTACCCCGAGATGAAAATCAGATGGCTGACGCCTTGGCTACTTTGTCCTCTATGATCAAAGTCCATTGGTGGAATCATGTGCCACATGTTGCGGTGAATCGACTCGAGAGGCCTGCGTATGTGTTTGCAGCCGAGTCTGTTGTTGATGAGAAGCCTTGGTACTTTGACATTAAGAATTTCCTCAAGAGTCAGGAATATTCTGAAGGAGCGTCAAAGAATGACAAGAAAACCCTGAGAAGGCTAGCTGGAAGCTTTTATTTGAATTAGGATGATGTGTTGTACAAGAGAAACTTTGACATGGTTCTGCTCAGATGCGTGGATAGACATGAAACAGACATGTTGATGCTGGTGGTCATGCCATGTCTAAGAAATTGCTGAGAGCCGGTTATTACTGGATGACTATGGAGTCTGATTGTTTCAAATACGCTCGGAAGTGCCATAAATGTCAGATCTATGCTGATAAGGTGCATGTACCACCAAGCCCTTTGAATGTCATGAATTCGCCTTGGCCGTTCGCGATGTGGGGTATTGATATGATTGGGAAGATTGAGCCTACTGCTTCTAATGGACATCGCTTCATCCTGGTTGCGATTGATTACTTCACCAAGTGGGTGGAAGTAGCTTCCTATGCTAATGTTACCAAGCAAGTGGTTGCCTAGTTCATTAAGAAGGAAATCATCTGTCGTTATGGGGTTCCTGAGGGAATCATTACTGATAATGGTTCGAATCTCAATAACAAGATGATGAAGGAGCTTTGTAAAGATTTCAAGATTGAACATCACAATTCTTCTCCTTACAGACCAAAGATGAATGGTGCTGTAGAGGCGGCAAACAAGATCATTAAGAAGATTGTGCAGAAAATGGTCGTGACGTACAAGGATTGGCATGAGATGCTGCCTTTCGCTTTGCATGGGTACCGTACATCAGTACGTACGTCGACCGGGGTAACCCCTTACTCCCTTGTGTATGGTATGGAAGTTGTCCTACCTATTGAAGTGGAGATTCCTTCTCTGAGAGTCTTGCTGGATGTCAAGCTTGACGAAGCTGAGTGGATTCGAACGAGGTTTAATGAGTTGAGCCTTATTGAAGAGAGACGGTTAGCAGCTGTGTGCCATGGGCAGTTGTATCAGAGAAGGATGAAGAAATCCTTTGATCAGAAAGTGCGTCCTCGAAGCTATCAGACTGGTGATTTAGTTTTGAAGAGGATCCTTCCTCCCGATACAGATAACAGGGGAAAATGGACTCCTAATTATGAAGGTCCATACGTTGTTAAGAAGGTCTTCTCTGGTGGAGCCTTGATGCTTACAACTATGGATGGTGAAGATTTTCCGTCCCCTATTAACTCAGATGTAGTCAAAAAATACTTCGCATAAATTGACCCGCTGGACGAAAAGAATAAAAGGGTCCAGGCAAAAAAGGGCATCCCGGCGAACCAAAAAAAAAAAAAAGAAAAAGGTTCGGGCAAAAGTTAGGGATAAAGAATGAAAAGAATATGTACACCCAGTAAGTCGAAAACCCGCAAGGGCGGCTTAGGCAAAAATGGGTATCCCGGTGGATTGAAAACCTGAAAGGGCGATCCAGGCAAAAGAGGGATTAAAGCGAAGGCTACAGTCTGAGTTATCTGTACTTCATCGCGCTTCATCGTCTACCATCTCGAAGGATGTGATCGGTCCAATCATTCTTCTCAGAAAGCAAAGAATTTGGGAGGAAATTGATGATTTGTGAGTCATAACAGAATTGGGAAATAGTGGATGCCGTGTTCACATTGCCATTAGGATAGATTTTTCCTTTTGTGCGCAATTACCTCTTCCTAGGAATTGCTTCCCGATGTATTTTCCTTTTCAGGCCCATTTTCGATCAATAAAAAGTTGTTATTCAGATAAATTGCTCTCTTGTTTTTATTTTACTGTTTTGTTTGCAAAAACGTCCAAATTTTTGATAAACATTGCATATAAAAACATGAAGGCTAGACAATAACATGCAGAAAGATAAAACATTTGAAAATCATTTTGAATGTTGAGTACACTTAAGTGCATCTTGTCCATACAATCCCCTAGGGCATGTATGTCTCGTTGTTTTGCAGGTTATTACCTTTAGTTCCGGGCTGAAACAGATAAGCCATGGTTTGTTCAGAGATGTTTCCCCACTGTCCAGTAGTGTGAGAGGTTAGGTTGTCTAAAGCAAGTTCAGGACTTGTCTCCCCAGCGTGTTCAAGATCAGGAATTCCTCAGCAGGGTTGAGGATGTTTCCCCAACAGTCAGGTAGCAGGCCTGAAAGTTGATTTGTCCCCAGCTAGTCTGAAGATTGTTAGTCCCCACTGAGTCTGGAGGTTTCCATATCCCCAGCGGAGGTGTCTGTGGTTAGTTTGTTCCTCAGCAGTCGAGTCTGAAGTATGATAATCCCTAGCAAGGTCGAGTTTGCAGCTTCTCCAACAGGATTGTGAATGTTCCCCAGAAATTTTGAAGTGGGTAGTCTCCCCGGCGGAGGTTTGTGTTGATGTTTTCCCAGCGAAGTCCCCAAGCGGACCAGGTTCGGTGAAAATTTTCCCCAGTAGGGTTAATCCTGCCCGTGGATTGGTAGGTATCCCTAGTGAAGGTGAACTTCGGCTGTTTCCCCCAGCGGAGTCCCTAAGTGGATTGGATTCAGTGAAAGTTGTCCCCGGTAGGATTTATCCTTTCTCCAGCAGCAATGCTATTCGCCAGCACGGTTGAGAGGTTGGTGTGTTCCCTATACAGAGTCTCCCCAGTTGACTTGGTTTCTCTGCCGTCCCCAGAGTATCAGATCAGCTAAGCACCTCAGCAGTGTGTCTCCCCACAGAGTTGGAGAATCTAATCAGAATTGTGTGCTCGGCGAAGCGACCATTTCTCCCCAGCGGGAGTTCTCTTCATTCTGCATTTTGCATGTAGTAATCATTGCATCCTCAAATTGCGTAGCATTTCCATTCAACATGGAGCATTACCCCATAAAAACTCAAACATATGCATACATGTGTTACAACAGTTTGAATCATATCCCCACCAGAGACGGATCATTGTTCAACAATCCGCATGGCACATTTGCAGCGGTGGCTCCTGACAGCATTCAGGATTGGTAATCCCCAGAGAGGTTTGTTTCCTCACCAGTCAGTGAAAGGAAAGCTTGACTCCCCAGCCTAGTCCCCGACAAGTGTGTGGCCTTGTCCTGACATATGTAGATGTCATCCTTGTGATACCGGTAAGTGTCATATCAACACCCGTGTGTGTTCCTTTTTTTTCGGTATCGATAAACACCATTGTTTCGGTGTCGGTAAACATCGAGTTTTTCCCAGTCATCGGTAAATGTCTGGTTATGTATCTTCTTCCCATTCATCCGTTGATGTATGGTCACCTCTCCGTTGGTGTCGGTAAACGTCAAGTTTCTCCCATTCTTCCGTTGACGTATGGTTGAGTCTTCCCCTTCATCTTTTGATGTCTGGTCACCTCTCCGTTGGTGTCGGTAAACGTCGAGTTTCTCCCATTCTTCCGTTGACGTATGGTTGAGTATTCCCATTCATCCGTTGATGTCTGGTCACCTCTCCGTTGGTGTCGGTAAATGTCGAGTTTCTCCCATTCGTCCGTTGATGTATGGTTGAGTATTCCCATTCATCCGTTGATGTCTGGTCACCTCTCCGTTGGTGTCGGGAAACGTCGAGTTTCTCCCATCCGTACGTTAACGTATGGTTGAGTATTCCCATTCATCCGTTGATGTCTGGTCACCTCTCCGTTGGTGTCGGTAAACGTCGAGTTTCTCCCATTCGTCCGTTGACGTATGGTTGAGTGTTCCCATTCATCCGTTGATGTCTAGTCACCTCTCAGTTGGTGTCGGTAAACGTCGAGTTTCTCCCATTCGTCCGTTGACGTATTGGTGAGTATTCCCATTCATCCGTTGATGTCTGGTCACCTCTCCGTTGGTGTCGGTAAACGTCGAGTTTCTCCCATTCGTCCGTTGACGTATGGTTGAGTATTCCCATTCATCCGTTGATGTCTGTTCACCTCTCCGTTGGTATCGGTAAACGTCGAGTTTTTCCCATTCGTCCGTTGACGTCTGGTTGTATTTTTTCCCATTCGTCCGTTGACGTCTGGTTGTATCTTTTTCCATTCATCCGTTGATGTTTGTTCACCTCTCCGTTGGTGTCGGTAAACGTCGAGTTTTTCCTATTCGTCCGTTGACGTCTGGTTGTATCTTTTCCCATTCATCTGTTGATGTTTGGTTGAGCCTTTCCTATTCGTCCTTTGGCGTCTAGTCGTGATTTCTCTTCCCATTCATCATCTTTCGATGTCTGGCCGTGGTTCCTTTTTCTGATAAAAATCAAAATCCCCAGTGGAGTCGTCGGTAAACGTCTTATCTGGTCCAGTGATAAAAATCCAAATACCCAATGGAAACTGCCATTGGTGAACATTCTTTTCTTTGATCATCCACCGTAGAGTGCAAATTTCTACGGTTCCTTGGTATTCAATCCTTGTTTACCTTGAAGGTCTGACAGCCGTTGCTCTCATCCGTTCAGGTTCCCAGTTGAATGAATAGGGGCAGCTGTAGCACCTCAAATTTGCACCCCCAATTTGTACATCCATTTCATTTTTAGGTCATTAACATTGCATTGTCATTGCATATCATGCTGCATTGCATCAGTCAAGACTGGTCAAGAGGATTCATCTGTGCAAGAGAGCAAGGGTTTTTCCATGAGATAAAGGCCCTATGGTTGTTCTAGAGAGCTTACATGACCCAAGGTTCATTTTGATGCAATTTGGCCAAGTGTTGAAGGCTCAAAGTCCACAGTGCAGTTTCAGGTCATCTGGGGCCCATAAAAGTCAACTGCAAATCAACTGAGGGCTAGGAGATGGAGAAATGGTTTGAGACACTTCATTCATGTCCAAAAGAGGTTCATTCATCATGACAAGTGTCTACATTGAAGAATTTGAAGCCAGATCAAAAGTTTCCAAAAATGGAAAGTGACCTGTAATTTGAAAGTTTCCAAAAATGGCAAGTTTTGGACCAACTTCAACTTAACTTTCCAACATCAAATAAGCTTCAAATGAAATTTTGTCTAACATGAAAGTTGAATATCTTTATCTCCCATTTCCAAAAAGTCCAAGATCACGAGCATCTGATGAATGGTTAAGGAGTTATTATCAAATTATTTCAAAGTGTGCTTGAAACTTCAAATGGCCATATCTTTTGAACCAAGACTCCAATTTGAGTGCTCCTTTTTGCACAATTCTCCTCATGACATGAACTTTCCAACTATCTCATCACATTGCATGAAATTTGAACATATGATAATTTGCTCATTCATGAAGTTTTTGAAGGAAAATTGCCAAAATCAAAATTGGTTGATCGCATGCATGTAATTCCATTTCCAATATGTGCATGGGCTGATTTGGAGTGAATTTGGACCCTTGGTGTGTACTGTTCACGTGTGTTTCCCATGCATGAGGTGAAAATGCAAATTGATGCTTACACCTTATATCCTTCTAATCTCATTTAGCTTTGGCCTAATCATGATTTCAGGTTAATTAGCAGGACATATATAAGGTTAATTATAACTGCGTTGCACATAACACACATGTTCAGATCTAGAATTTGAGTTTTGATCCAAAATTTCTCTCACAAAGAACTTCAAAATTCCATGCATAAACACCATTTCTCTTGGTAAATTGTTGATCCTAGTGAAGTTTAGAGTAAGAATCAAGTGCTACTTTGTCCAATTCGTGCCAGATTCATGCATGCTTGAAGCTTGAAGGTGTTGATGGAAATTTCAAATTAAGCTGGATCTACACGTTTCTAAGCCTCAAATTCTTCATCAATCATCACTACAAGTATTCAGAAGGAGATTTGGATCATCTGGAGCTTTGGATCGTGCAAAATCAGAACCTGCTCTTCAAGAGGTGAGTTTTTCGACCTTCATAATTCTCCAATTCATGTGTATATTCATGTAGATCTCTCTTCACTGATGATTCTGAGCTAAAAATCACATGAAATGATGCATTATTGAGTGAATTATGTGTGTTTGAAGTTTTGCATTCAAAAATGTTTTGCATCGATTCTCGTTGATCTTGATGAATTGAGTTTAGATGTTGATTGATCTGTGTTCTCCATTGCATAGGCTTTGATTTGGTATGATTTTTGTGGAATTCTGGAGAAATCTAGAAAAATCTGGAAAATGCGTATGAACATTCATGCTGTTCATCTTCATCTTCATGAAGAAGATGAAGATCTTCATCCTTGCGTCGACCTTAGCGACGGTTTAGCGTCGACCATGGTTCTGTTAGGGTTTTGTATGAAACGGCGTCGTTTTATGCTGGCGCGCTCATTTTTAAATCCATACATAGTTTGATTCCCAGCGTGTCCACTTTTTTCAAATGTTTTCTCACTTTATACATTTCCCTCCATATTTCCATGCCATGTTCATTTTTTATTTTCGTTTTTTATGCTAACTTAGAAAAATCATATCTAATTGAAAAATGACTCAAATCACTCCCAATTTTTTGCAAAATGATTTTATGTTTATCTAGTTTTTTATGATAATGAATTTTGAAGTTGTGCATGGCTTGTTTTTTATTTGTGTTAGAATATGTGAACATATGGGCTTTTGTGACCTTGTCTGGCTCTTTCTATCATGAAATGCTTGATATTGATCCAAATTGCTTGAAATTTTGCATGAGTGTTTTTGACATGTTATTGGACCTTTGAGGCTTAATTGTGAATTTTTCTCATTTGCCAATTCTGTTTTATGTACATGTTTGCATGGTGTGACAATTTGTGTCACACATTTGGTAGTCTTGTTTGTGCAATTTAATTTCCATGCCAATTGATCTTTGATGCTTCTGATTTTTTGTATGATGATCATGTCGGTTGTGTTGAATACTCATGATTTTTTCCAGAATTATTTGAATCATTTCTGTTTTGATTTGGAATTTTCATTCTCAATGTCCAAATGTATGCCTTGAATTGGTCTTTGACTTCTCATGCACATAAAATGAACTTGCTTATTGATTTTGGTTTGGTCCTTTTTAGGACTTGTTCTTGATTGATTAAATATGATTCATGTTGAATATCAAGTTCCGTTTTGGCTTTTTGATTCACTTTTGACCCTAGGCTTTGACCTAGTGGTTTGGACTTACCATTTGAGTTGTGAATTTCAGGTTCAAGTATGCATCTCCATGATTGATGTTACTCCTTCATTTGAGCTTGGTCATTTGTTAATTGTTGGCTAACATTTGTTTGTTTTGTAGGCTTTGAGGATAATTCAGTTGTGTTTGCCTTATGGCTTATATGTTGTACATTGGGACTGTCTATTTGCTGTTGACTGTTGTCTGAATTCTGTACTGATTGGTTTAGTTGTTTCCACAGGTACCTAAGTTGCTTTAAGTTCATTTGAACTTTTCTTTGCTGTGCTTGTGGTTAGCAAACCACTTAGGTATAATCCCTTGATCTTCATGTAGTCTGGAAGACCTGCCATGTTACTTTGGTAGGCACCTGTCTGAAGCCCTTCTTAAGAGGCAATGTTTGTGTTTGTTTAATTTTGTGCCAAGCAGGTTAAGTCCTCTTAAGAGGCAATTGGCAGATAAAAGGGATGTGCAATCCATCCCATGCTATTCAGTTGTGTCATTCACTTTGCTCACCCCATGTGTTGATGCACTTTGAATACAAACCCAAGATCTTGTTGTGTCAGTTATGTGGAGAAGAGTTCCTACATTCTGAACTCCGACACTTTCATTGTTTGAAGCTCTCCCAGGCCAGGGATAAGAGCTGCGAGGTCTTGCCCTCATCTCCATTTCATCTGCTTCATCCTAACTCTCATTGTTAGGGTTAAGAGCTAACAACACCCTTTTCCAGTTGGCTTGTTTGTCGAGGTTGATATGACCCCTTGACTAAAGCCCAGCCTTGTGTGAGCCAATTGTTTGCATATAGTGTGTGATACTTGTACTTGTGATTGCTTATGTGCTGTTTAGGTTAGCTTGCTTCCTGTGCAAGTTAGGATTAGAGACCTCAACATAGGGATCGTATGCATGACAACTTCTAGGCTCGAGTCGTAGTCTCCCTAGTAGATTGTTATCTCCCTAGTCTCTGGTTAGGATAGAAGTTCTTTCCCTGTTAAGGGGAACTACGTCGCCCTGATCCTCATACCAGATGAGGTACGTAACCAGGAGATGAGCTGATCTCTCCGGGCGCCCTTTTTCTTTTTCAACCCTCTTGTGTGTGTGGAGTCTGACATAAGTCCAGCGATTGGCAGTCAGTTTCCCCTGTTGGGGGTGTGATTGGAGTATGATGTAAGTCCAGCGATTGGCATTCGGTTTCCTGTCTGTGTTTCTTTGTTTGGAGTCTGACGTAAGTCCAGCGATTGGCAGTTGGTTTCCTGTGTGAGTCTTGGTTTGGAGTCTGACATAAGTCCAGCGATTGGCAATCGGCTTCCTGTTTGTGTTTTGTTTGGCGTGCGTTAGCTGAGCTACGAGTGCTCTGATTCTTTCTCTGGTTATAGAAGATACATATGCATAGGATGCGATATCCTAGCGAGCACGTTCCGCTTTCCCCCCGAACTACGTCGACTCTGATGTCTATGTCTGACAGACTACGTAGGACCAGGATGCGACATCCTGCCGAGTTACTTTCTTCCGTCTTTCATCTGTGTTTCCTTCCAGCGTTTGTGCAGTTTGTGAGCAGTTTTAGCAACCTTTATTCTATTCTCTCTGAGCGTGGATCCCGTCGAGTACGACGGATGCGTAGGGGTGCTAATACCTTCCCTTCGCATAACCGACTCCCGATCTTATCAATCTCTGGTCGCAAGACCATTTCCTTTCCAGGTTTACTTCGAGCGTTTCCTTTCCCGCCTTTGGGATAAATAACGCACGGTGGCGGCTCTGTGTTTTTTCCCGCCGGTTTTTCGCGTAATGCGACAGTACTCAATTTATCGGGATAATTATTTTCTGTTTTTATGTATCTAACTTTTGCCTGGATCTCCCCTTCGGGTTTTCAATCCACCGAGACGCTCATTTTTGCCTAAGCTGCCCTTTCGGGTTTTCAACTTAGCGAGCTGTCCTTTTCTTTTTTAAGGCGAAGTATTTCTTGACTGCATCTGCGTTCACAGAACGAGTGAACTCTTCACCATCCATAGTTGTAAGAATCAAAGCACCTCCTGAAAAGGCTCTCTTGACAACATATGGGCCTTCATAATTAGGAGTCCATTTTCCCCTAGAATCTAGTTTGAATGACAAGATCTTCTTGACAACAAGGTCACCTTCTCTGAATACATGAGGTCTGGCATTCTTATCAAAAGCTTTCTTCATCCTCTGCTGATACAACTGACCATGACACATGGCAGTTAACCTTTTCTCTTCTATCAAATTCAGCTGATCAAACCTGGTCTGACATCATTCAGCCTCAGTCAACTTAACTTCCATGAGTACACGCAATGAAGGGATCTCAACCTCTACGAGGAGTACTGCTTCCATGCCCTAAACAAGTGATAAAGGGGTTGCCCCTGTTGAAGTGCGGATGGATGTACGATACCCGTGCAAAGAAAATGGGAGCATCTCATGCCAATCCTTGTATATTAAAACCATCTTCTGAATAATCTTCTTGATGTTCTTGTTTGCAGCTTCAACGACCCCATTCATCTTAGGTCTGTATGGAGAATAATTATGATGTGCAATCTTGAAGTCTTTACAAAGAGCTTCCATCATATTATTATTCAAGTTCGACCCATTATCAGTAATGATCTTGCGTGGCACACCATAACGACATATATTTTGGTTCTTGATAAACCTCACAACTACGTGCTTGGTTACATCTGTATACGATGTCGCTTCAACCCATTTTATGAAGTAATCAATTGCCACCAAAATGAAACGATTTTCTTTTGAAGCTTTGGACTCAATCATGCCAATCATATCAATTCCCCACATGGAGAAGGGCCATGGAGAAGAAATGACGTTCAACAGTGTCTGAGGAACATGAATCTTATCCGCATATATTTGACACTTGTGGCATTTCTTCACAAACTTGCAACAGTCAGATTCCATTGTCAGCCAATAGTAACATGCTCGCAACATCTTCGCCATTGCATCTCCATTGGAATGAGTACCAAAGGAACCTTCATGGACTTCAGTCATCAATAAGCCTGCTTTGTGTCTATCCACGCATCTGAGCAGAACCATATTGAAGTTTTTTTTGTAGAGAACATCACCATTCAGGTAAAAATTGCCGGCTAATCTCCTCAAAGTCTTCTTATCTTTCAAAGATGCCCCAGGCGGGTAAATCTGACTTTGGAGGAAACACTTAATATCAAAATACCAAAAATTGCCGGCTAATCTCCTCAAAGTCTTCTCATCTTTGATCTCTTCAATAGCAAACACATGAGCTGGCCTATCAAGACGCATCATAGTCAAATTGGGAACCTTATTACAATACTTCACCATAATCATCGATGCCAATGTTGCAAGAGCATCTGCCATCCGGTTTTCATCTCGAGGGATATCATGAAACTCAACCTTTGTAAAGAAAGTTGAAATACTCCTCGCATAATCTTTATATGGTATCAAACCGGGTTGATTTGTCTCATATTCCCCTTTGATCTGATTCACAACCAAAGCTGAATCTCCAAAGACATCTAAATGCTTGATTCTGAGATCAATGTCCTCTTCAAGCCCTATAATGCAGGCTTCATATTCTGCCATATTGTTTGTACACTTGAAAGTCAATATAGTTGTAAATGGAAAATGTGTGCCTTGAGGAGTAATAATCACTTCCCCAATCCCATTACCATACTGATTAACAACTCCATCAAAACCATGCCCCAACAGGAACCAGGTTCTGGCCCTTCTTCAAGCAACGGTTCATCACAATCTTTCATTTTCAAGTACAAAATCTCTTCATCACGAAAATCATATTGCACTGACTGGTAATGTTCAATTGGTTGGTGAGCCAAATGGTCAGCCAAGACACTACCTTTGATCACTTTCTGAGATCGGTATTCGATATCATACTCTAATAACAACATCTGCCAATGGGAAATACTCCCAGTTAGAGCAGGCTTCTTAAATATATACTTAATTGGATCCATTTTGGATATCAACCAAGTGGTATGATTCAACATGTACTGACGCAGACGCTTAGTAGCCCAAGCCAATGCACAACAAGTCTTCTCTAGCATAGAATACCGAGTCTCACAGTCGGTGAACTTCTTACTGAGGTAGTATATAGAATATTCTTTCTTTCCAGTCTCATCTTGCTGACCTAGAATACAACCCATACTATCTTCGAGCATAGTCAAATACATGATCAACGGTCTTCCTTCAACAGGTGGAGACAAAATCAGTGGTTCAAGCAAATATTCTTTGATACTATCAAAAGCTTTCTGGAAATCTTCAGTCCAATCACAAGACTGGTCTTTTTGAAGAAGCTTGAATATAGGCGCACATGTGGCAGTCATGTGTAAAATGAACCTTGAGATATAATTCAAGCGGCCGAGAAAACCTCTGACTTGCTTCTCAGTTTTGGGTGCAGGCGTCTCTTCTATTGCTTTGACCTTGGCGGGATCACCTTCAATACCCTTATCGCTGACAATAAAGCCTAACAACTCACCAGAACGAACACCAAAAGTACATTTATTGGGATTCAGGCGGAGTTTATACTTCCTTAAACGCTGGAATAACTTCATCAAATGCTCAACATGTTCTTCCTCATCAATAAATTTAACAATCATATCATCAACATAAACTTCAATCTCTTTATGCATCATATCATGAAAAAGAGTAGTCATTGCTCTTTGTTACGTTGCACCAACATTCTTCAAATCGATAGGCATCACTCTATAACAGAATGTTCCCCTAGGTTAATGAATGTGGTATTCTCCATATCTTCGGGTGCCATCTTGATCTGATTATATCTGGAAAATCTGTCCATAAATGAAAAGACTTTGAATTTAGATGTATTGTCTACCAACATATCAATGTGGGGCAGAGGGAAATCATCTTTCGGACTGGCTTTATTCAAATATCTATAATCAACACACATGCAAACTTTTCCATCGTTCTTTGGAACAAGCATGATATTAGCCACCCATTACGGATACTCAGCGGTCACAAGGAAACCGACATCAATCTGCTTCTGCACTTCTTCTTTGATCTTCACTACCATATTAGGATGCATTCATCTCAACTTCTGCTTGACTGGCGAGCACTATGGCTTCAACGGTAATCTATGCTCCCATATCTCAGAATCCAAACCAGGCATGTCTTGATAGGACCAAGCAAACATATCTGAATACCCTCGGAGAAGATCAGTCAACCCCTTCTTAACATCTGGACACAATCAAGCCCCAATCTTGACTTCCTTTACATCATCCTCGGAATCCAAGTTGACTAACTCAATCTGTTCTTCGAATGGCTGAATGGCTTTCCTTCATGCTCAAGAAGACGAGACAATTCATCACTTACTTCTTCATCACTTTCCTCCTCAGCCTCAAACACAGGGAATTCAAAATTTGGAGAAGGAAAAGGAGCATTGTATTCAATGGGGTTAAAAACCAACCTGCATAATGGTTTGATATTTTGATTTTATATAGGTGAATTTGTGACCAAATATTATGCAGATGGATAATTATATTGTTTTATTTATGTTTTTTGTGATTACCATTTTCAGAATAAAGCAAAAAGTAAAAATAAAACATCATAGATGTGGATGAATAGAATTAAACTTTATCAACAACAGTCAAATTGTTGCAAGCCTTTCCATGCATCACAAAATCGGTGCAACCTTCCTCTTCGTCATCCCCTAGCACATCAACTAAGTGTTGTTCATTGCCTTTGATCTAGTAGCTGACAACCCTTGTTGAAAACCCAGACCGGTTCTATTCTTATTGTCGGATACCTCTACCACTCATCCCCACTGATCAACAGTTCCTTCCTCAACAATCTTCCTTACATCATTTAATGAGGACATAGGTGCCCCAACTCTCTTTCAGCAGCAATAGATAAGGCTTGGAACGGAGTTCCAACCTCATCCTCAGCTTCAACATAAGAGAAAGATGACAAGTGGATAACCAACAGTGCCTTCTTCCCACCAACAATAACAAGCTTGCCATTCTTCACAAATTTAAGCTTCTGATGCAACACGAAGGTAATAACTCCTGCCTCGTGGATCCATGGCCTTCCCAACAGACAATTGTATGTCGAGTAGATATCCGTTACTTGAAAAGTAATTTGAAAATCAATCGGACCTATCGTCACCGGGAGGTCCACTTCACCTATCACTGTCTTGCGCAAACCGTCAAAAGCTTTGATAATTACGCCACTATACCTCATAGGCGTTCCTTGGTATGACAACTTTGATAATGTTGACTTTGACAACACATTCAACGAATATCCGATGTCAACAAGCACATCGGATAAAGCGTCATCTTTGCAACTCATCGAGATATGCAAAGCCAGATTATAATTCTTACCCTCCTCAGGAAGTTCTTCATCACAGAAACCGAGATTGTTGCAGGAAGTGATGTTAGCTACAATATGATCGAACTGATCCACCATAACATCATGTTCCACAAACGCTGGTTCTAGAACTATTTGTAGTGCTTCTCTGTGTGCTTCGAAATTCATTAACAGAGATAGCACTGAAATCTTTGAGGGGGTTTGGAGCAGCTGCTCCACCATATTGAACTCACCTTTCTTTATCAGCCTAAGCCCCTCATCATCATAGTTAGTCTTCAAACTGCTAGATTCACCAGACTGGCTCTTTGAAGTACTAACCGGATCTACTGCAGGCACTTCTACCTTCATACCAACTTTTGACTCTTCTACATCTTTTGGGAACACCGGCCCAAACACTCGACCACTGCGGGTCACCTTTGTAACATCAGCAATGCTCACGACCGAATTGGTCGTAGGAAATGGAACCTCTTGACCATCATTCACCATAGTTGTATTATACTGATAAGGAACAGCCTTATCGGATGCGTACGGGACTGAACCCGCCAACCGTATGACCAACGGCAATACCGATCTTTGGATGATACTGTTACTGTTGTTGCTATCATACTGAATCACCACTCTCAGGATTCTTAAACACATAAACAATCGCATTGACATCGTCATCTATGTGTCGGGATTGAACAATCTGAATCATCCCCTCATCCATCAACCACTGGATGTCTCTTTTCATAATCTCACAACCTCTTGAATTAACACTAGAGATAGCACAATCGTCACGGTCATGCTCACAATCACTCACCAAGAAAATATCCATATACATCGTCACCAAGGACCTTTGAGTGAAACAGACGTCGAACACTTTAAACTCCCCAGGGTAGCCGTCCACCATATTGATAGATTAATTTCCATGAGCGGGCATTGGGTTAGCTTTCACGTTGGGTGCACGGTCCTCAAAGGACACCATTCCACTTTTCACAAGCTTCTGGACTTCATATTTGAGTGGATAACAATTCTCAATGTCATGTCCGGGTGATCCTTGATGAAAAGCACAACGGAGGTCTCGTTTGTACCACCATGGAAGTGATTCAGGTATTTGCGGAGGATTTCTTGGTTGGAGTAGGTTCTTGAGAACCAACGATGGGTAAAGCTCTGCATAGGTCATCGGAATCGGGTCGAAAGAGACCTTCTTCCTTTCAAAATTCTATTATTGATGATTGTTGGTATTGTTGTTGTTGTAGGTGTTTGTTCGTTGTTGTGGTTGTTGTTGTTGACGTTGTTGTTGTTGAACTGGTGTTGACTGATTTGCTGAAAACACGGGAACTACAGACGATACCTGATGATGATGTTGACGGGATGGTTGACTTCTTATGATTTGAGGCCTTCTATGCCTCCCACTAGAATGTGCATTGGTTTCACTGTCCTTCTTCTTACTAAAACTATTGTCGTACCTCTTACTGGACGATACTTCCTACTTAGACAATCGTCCTTCTCTGACACCTTTTTTTAGCCTCATCCCCATATTTACCATTTCGGTAAATCAATGGGGGAACTGGCGATCATCCGCTCATAGTAAAATGAAAAAAGAGAACATGATCTGAAAGAGACAATGGCGTAGATCACGAACCTGACCTCAATTTTAACTAACTCAAAATATATAGAAAGATATGAGGAGTTGAATTTTGAGGTGTGTCAATTGAGTTGCTTCGATTTGACCTCAAAGCAACTCAATCTTCTTGCCTACATTGGTAGGACTTCAACAACCAAAGATCCAAGAGAATTGATGAGAATTGAGTGAGAATCGAAGAGAAGAAAAAATCTGTAAAATACCTTCAATGTTGTGCAGAACTTGATCTCTCTTGCTTCCATTCTTATTTGATCTTGCTCCAATAGCTTGCAGAAGTGGATTAGGAATGGTAAGAAGCTTTGGATCGTGGAGTTTTTGAATATCCAAACAGTGAGATTCAAACTCAATTTTCAAGTGAAAATTATCAGGTTTTCCTTTGAATTGTGAGGGTTTGAAGAATTGGGGCAAAGTTGGCGCGCAAGGATCCTTTGAAATGAGCTCAGAGGGTCTCTATTTATAGAAAATTCAAGTGTTATTTGCACACTTGCAATTTCTTCCAAATTTGGCAATGTCATGTTCAAGCTTGCATGGCCGTGTACAGGCCCATGAAGCAATGCACTAAGGTCCAAAACCAACTGAAATGAGGTCTGAATCAAGCTTGATTGGCAAGGCAATGTGAAATGGTCATTTGAAGTTTTGATTTTGCCAATTGATGCAGGCATGTTAACACCATGCGCGGCCCTAGCAAACTTGATCCAAAATGAATGAATTATAACTCTTTGGAAAGCTTAGATCAAGAGGAACAACTCCTATGTTGAACACTTTTCCATTTGAAACTTGTATCATGGTAAATTTTAAGCTGGAAGTTTGGAAACTTCAACATGTTGTGAAATTTTCTAAGTGTCAAGTCATATACTTCAATATTCCACCTTACTAAACTTTTTATGTGAGCTCCAAATAAGAAATGTGCCATCATCGAAGTGGTAGCTCTTTCAATGAACTTCAAAATGGGTACCTATTTGACATAATTTGGATTTAGAATGAAAGGGTTATGCATTTTTGAAGTTGAGGAAAATCACTTGTTCAATGGTATTGGTCCTGAAATTTTTTTCCATTGATCAGTCATTTGCATTTCTCCTCATGATCATTTCACGTTTAAACTCTTCACTTCATATTGAAAGATCTTTTATTCATTAATGTTACAATCATTTCATTCATGCATGATTAAAATAAATTCCACATGTTCCTCTACACACATTCATACTCTCTATTTCATGTTCATATTTCTACATTTCATATTCGAAATTTTTATTCATATTTCTTCATTCACATTGAAATTTTTTCCATTTTCATATTCAAGATATTCCACGTATTCATTCATTCATTCAATTATAATCATCCATTTACATGGCATGTGGATAAAGTATCCCATCACATGAATACTTGGAAGTTCTAAGGAAAAGGACGACTATGTCTCACTACAAGGACACCAATTTTCATTCACATCCAGTGTTATATTCATTACAAATCATGGGATTTTTCTAAGCTTACAAATTTAGATAATGGACATTGGCTAGTGTTGCCCAATGCATGGAACAGCTGCGCCAGAGCTCGTCTTCTGTGCATGAAAAAAAAAGCATTCCTTAAGGCAGTTATTGGATCTTATAGATATGCGTGAAAATGCATTTGGTGTTATTGGATCTCATTCTCAGACAGTTCCAGTGCTTGTTTCCCTTCTCCGGTCAGGTTCGTTGAATGTGAAGATCCAGGCAACAACTGTTTTGGGCTCACTTTGTAAAGAAAATGAATTAAGGGTGAAAGTTTTGCTTGAAGGATACATTCCTCCTTTGCTCAGTCTACTAAAGTCCAGTTCTGAAGAAGGTCAAGTAGCTGCTGCAAAGACAATTTTTGCCGTCTCCCAAGGAGGTACTCCCATAACAAGTTGAAGCCATCCATGCTTATATGGACTGCCATGTACCGGAAGCAACATAAGAGAGACATTGCCCAAGCTGCTGCAAACCAAAAAAATAACATGCTGTTACACGAACAATAGCAATGAACGACAATGTAAAATTGAAAGGTAAAAATGCAGCACAGGAAACACAGTAGCTGCAACAACGGCAATACACCAACAACAAGCCGCACGCGGCTGCCGAAATCGCTACCGAAACAGCAGAACAAAATGCAGCAAGCCAAACTAGAAGCAAGCGGAATCAAACTTTCAAAATCGCGTTCTGTTCATTTCATTCAATTCTTTGCACCATTGTTGTTGGTTTTTCTCACATTCATTCATTCCCCCAATAGCGCTTTCATTGCTTTGAGAACAATTCTCAAACAACGCAATTCAAAACCTTTAGGTTAGACTCACTCATGGACAGTAAAGATGAACCACTTGCATCACTTCCATGGCACTGGATAATTGAATCCCTTGCAGGTTTCAAAGAAATTCCCTTATCCACTCTGCAAGGTTTGGTTGATGTTGCACCTGTTAGGCATGATGATTTTTTGTGAAAATTCAAAGGAATTGTTTGCTTTGAGGTGTTTGGAGGAACTTTATGCTCCATTTTCTTCTTCATCATTGGATTCTTCCGTTGAAATTGATTCTTCCCGATCATGAGAAGATGTTCTTCGAGAAATATTGCACGAGGTGCCTTTATCAAATCTGAGGATTACTGGAGGAAAGCTATTGAAATGGGATGTTAACCCTTTAATCATACACAAAAGAGCTGGCAATGTGAAATGTCACTTAGAGAAGATGGGGCGTTTTCTGATGCTAGCAAGGGAGAGGCAGGTGATGAAACTGTTCGGACCTTGAATCGTAATGAATCGGATGATGGAGATGATCTAAGACATGCTAAGGTAGGGAGACTTTCCCAGGAAAGCTCTGCATGTAATGTGACTAGTAGCAGTGTCTCTGCTTCACCAAAGGTTCTTGAGATAAAATTTGATGCCTCTTTTCATTCGCTTCCATATATGAGTGTTTTAGGGCTGTTGAAAATTTGTTGGGAGTTGAGAATTCACCTTGGGTACTTCCTAGTGGTACTGGCAACATTTCAGCATCTAAAGGGACAGTATCTAATCTCAGAAGGGGTAAATTGAAAACAAATGATGAAATAGGTTCAGAAAACGCCTACGCTCATTCCAGTTTTGATAATGGTAGAGTATCTGAAAAGTATATTCTCACGTCATCAGATGATAGTGCCATGGAAGAAGATTTTACTGTGGAATCAGATGGATTACGTTTTCTATCATCACCTGATTGGCCACAAATAGTCTATGATGTTAGTTCACAAGATATAACTGTTCACATCCCGTTTCATAGATTCCTTTGAATGCTGTCACAGAAGGCACTAAGAAGATATTTTTGCGAATCTGAAGTGCTAAACGTGACTGACATTTGGGCTTCAAATTCATCATCAACAATCTATAATGACTTCTTTGGACATGCTTTACGAGGAAGTCATCTATATGAATTCTCTGCCTTTATAATGGAGAATCCTTTGCGTATTAGGGTCTTTTGTGCTGAAATCTATGCTGGAATGTGGCAACTACAAGTGATGCTGCGGAAACAAGTGATATTAAGATTGCGTGCTTAGTAACAATCTCAAACATCAAATGCTTTGTTGGTAACACACCAAAGTCAAGCTAACAGAGCTCCTCCGCATATCAGCCAACTCAGTCTTATGAAGATGCCCATCACAAGCTCGTAATGCAGAGTACAATCCCAAGCGTTTTGCTGCTGTCATTATGAGAATCAGAGAACCGAAAACAACCTCAATCAACATCGAAGCTACTGCGACACAAACACACAAAGATCAGTCCAATTCCAAAAAAAGGGAGAAAACACATATTCAAGTGAGTTATAGTGGTGAATTGTTTTCTTACCAACAGTGAAGTTTTGGAAATGAAGAGAATTGAGAAAGGGAGCACAAGCTGGAATAAGGACAAAAATTCCAAACGTCTTCCGTACAGACACATCCCACTACTATGAGAAAACACAGCAACACAGCAGAGAGGAGAGGAGTCATATATAAGAGAGGCCACTGTTCATAAAGGGAGGGAGCTGAAAAACCCTAATTCCTTAGAGGAGCCGTTACTATTCACTAAGAGAAAAAGGAGCCGACGGCAAGGAGAAAAGAAAACCATATTTGTTCTTGGTGGTGAAGAGCGGAAGATCAAAAACCAATTCAGAGGGAACCTTACCTACATCCGTCGGTCAATCTCGCCGCAACCGGTTAGTTTCCTTTTCGAGTTTCTATTTCCATTTCTCCGTTTAGCTTCCTTGAAGCTTCCATTTGTGTGGTTATCTTGCCGTTAAATATTTGTTGTTCAAAATGGAGAGAAACAGGATCTATGTGCGTTAAGATGAATTTGTTTGAGTTCTGTTACTGTTTTCAACTTTGTGTTTTATTTAAAAGGCTTGGTTCGTTTTTTTTATGTTATGTGTTAGCGCTTGAGATTATATAACAAGGATGTCTATCTGGCGGAGTTGGTAGAAGGGACGCTTTGGCAAGCCCTTGTTCCTGGGTTCAATACCCGTGTGCACCATATTTTAATTTTACAGCATTTTTTTTAATTTCTATTTCACATTTCTTTTTAATCCCCTCATTATTCCTAATGTTTATTACCCCTTTTATTTATTTTAATTGTTAAATATCGATTTTAATTTATGGATTCAACAATTTTCATGTTGTTTATCTATGATTATTTTTATCGATACATCGATAGTATTTCGCCGCGTTTTGATTAATCACATATGACATTTCAATTATTGTCAATATGTGCAAACCGGCTTTGAGAACATTATCTAGATTTCTTAGTTTCTTTTCAATTTCCATCTGTCTTGCACGTCATTGTGTTATGCGACTTTGATTCGCATCCTCGCATCCCGATTTTTATCCGTGCACGTAACGATGTTGTTTCTTTCAACTTAATTTTTGAGTGTTTTGTAAATATAACTTGTTGTGTTATTTATGTTCTTCACATGGCTTACTCTTGGGCCTTCTTACAATGAGACAGTTCTCTTGCACTTACACTCATACATTGTATTATTTGTTGTTTGGATTCGATTTAATTATTCCAGTACTCTGAATCCCCATTTGACAAAATGTACCCCACTCCCCCGATGTGTAATAATTTTACTGTTTTTCATTTCTTTATTTGTTTGAATGTTTAGTTAGCTACTAACACAAGAATAAAATCAACAATTTCCAAAAGATAAAAAATAAGACTCGATCCAACGTCGAGTATTTTCTCAATAAACAAATCAATCCATTTCTCCCTCCTATTCTATTCCAATTCTTTCAAACTTTCATCAAACGCTTGATTCAACGTCAAGCCATTTCTCATAATAAAAACTCAAAAATATTAATTCATATTCAAGACCTTTTCAATAAAGATGGAAATGGAACGTGGTGTATACCACGCACTCCTGAGACCAGGGTTCGAGGTGGATGATTCGCTTACCCTAGCTCTCGCCATCATTCTCTCAAAACACTCATTCATCTTTCTTAAACGTCCATCAATGCTTGATCCAATGTCAAGTCTTTTTCACAACAAAACTCAAAATACTTAATTCCTGTCTAAACACTTTTTCAATAAAGATGGATATGGAACGTGGTGGATACCACGCACTCCTGAGATTAAGATTCGAGGTGGATGCCTAGCCCATTTTAGCTCTCGCCATCATTTAAAATTGTCAATGCGGTTTCTTCAAATCCTTTCTCAATCAAACCCCAAAAACATTTCATTCTTATTAAACATTTTTGCAAATAAGATGGAAATGGAACATGGTGGATACCGCGCACTCCTGAGACAAGGATTCGAGATGGATATCTTGCTCATCCAAGTTCTCGCCATTATTCAAAACACATCAAACCAATCAATTTCTTTTCTCGCCGCCGTGCGATTGACTCTTAAACCTTTTTTTTCAAACGAAAGGTACTTTGTTTCAAAACAATACAAGGCAATGTTTCTCCACCTGTTTTGGGTAGTCCAACAATGTTTTCGTCGATTTGACACAAAGTAGCTTTCGCTAAAATCGAGCAACAAACAAACATTTTTCTATCCAGAACTACGTAAGCCTTGATTTCTCTGTTGAGATACGTAGGAGCAGGATATGTAAATCTTGTCAGGCCCACTAATAAAAAAACTTAGGTTTAGTCCTTCGTCAAAAATTCAAAAATATTCTTCTCTCTTCTATTCTTTCTTTCCCACCTAATAACTTAAAGCCTAACATTTTAAACTAACATTAATGCACACAACTAACCTAATGGTTCCCGTTGAGTACAACGGACGTGAGGGGTGCTAATACCTTCCCCTTGCGTAATCAACTCCCGAACCCTGATTTGGTTGCGACGACCATAATCATTGTCGTTTTGACTTAGGTTTTATCGATATTTCCCCTTTCCTTTTTAGGAATAAATAAAGTTCGGTGGCGACTCTGTTCAGTCCATCATTGCGAACATGCGATTGCGCTTCGCTTAGGTCGTATTCCCATTTTCATTGAGGTACGACAGATGGCGACTCTGCTAGGGAACAACCGATCCCTACGTGAGTCAAGCCTAGTTAGGTCGTTTGTGTGCCTTTGTTTGTTTAATTGTGTGGCTTTTCCTTATTTATTGATTTTATTATCTTTATTGTTATATTGATATTTTTGTTATATATTGGTTTCACTGTGTTGGGTACTTGGATATTTGATTACAAACCAGGTGGGAAAGACTCTACACCCGAGTCTAGAGTGAAAAAACATAAGATAGGACGATGGTTGAGTAGTACAGACTCCTGAGGTGAATACTTCGTAAGAGTCGGTACGAGAACCTCACTTAGAGTAGATCCTTTTGCAAATATAGTCGCCCGAGGTGTATACCTCGTAAGCTTCAACGTTTCAAAGGGGTCCATGACTCTAAGAACCTTTAGAACATTGAACCTTTGGCCAACTAGATATGATGGTTGCGTAGTATGGATTCCCGAGGTGAATACTTCATAAGAATCGATACGAGAACCTCGCTCAGAATAGATTCTCTAGATGGAGTTGACGATTGGAAAGTATTTTCCGTAAGCGTCAAACATTCTTTTGAATCCATGACTCTGAGTACCCTGTCTAGAACCAAGTCGATGGTTGCGTAGTGCGGACTCCCGAGGTGAATACTTCGTAAGAGTCGGTACGAGAACCTCACCGAGAATAGATTCCCTTGATAGAGTTGACGACCGGAAAGTATTTCCCGTAAGCGTCAAACATTCTTGTGAATCAATGACTCTGGGGATCCTTTGAAACAAAGCCCTAGATCATACCCGGTGAGAACCTATTCTTGAAAAGCAATCAGATTCATCAGTACCTTAGACTTTTGAACCCGTGTATTGAAAAGAAAAAACAAATTTGCATGGCTCGCATTGCATTCATTCACATTCCATTCCATCTGCATCTCATCATAATGCATATCATTTTCCAAAAATACAAAAAAACTCATCCATCTTTTGTCCATGATCAACAAAGTGATTCCTGACACGCGTTTAGAACAAACAAACCATGTCTAAGGAAAATTCAAGAAGCATTAAAGGAGGAAGGCTCAGGTACATATATCTTGATTTATGGGCCAAGTAATGTGAAAGGGAAAGGACCCCTGAAACCCCTCAAGGTTTTGTACCACAAGGAAGAGGTCAGGGATGTGGCTCAAGAGATATCATCATTTCCTGGTAAGAGCATTGAGATATCGCCTTGGATTTCCAACCCCCATGAAATATAGCCAACTCCTATAACCTCTGATTCTGAACTCATTGGTGGTTCCCAAGTCTCTTAAGCCGGTTCCGCAACCTTACCCACTCGGGTATGACCCAAATGTGCAATATGGATATCATGTTGGATCAGAAGGGCATTCAACCGAAGACTGCAATGCTTTCAAAGCCAAAGTACAACAGTTGATTGACAACGGGTACATAGCCTTTCAAGAAGGAAGCTTGGTGGTAAACGTTAACCCATCGGCCGGATAAGTGCGAAGGTCTCAAGGGGTGTCCCCATAGGTTAATGGATCAAGTTTGAAGAAGTGATTCCCTAAAGCTAGCAATTATTTGGTTGTTTCAGCATTTCTTTTGTAGTTTCCTCGCATGTTGATTGTTAATTGCTTTTAAGCATTGCTGTTTTCTTTGAATTGGTAAGATTAATGAAATGTTTATGCATTTTTTGAATTGATCCATTCGTATTCACTCGTTTTTCATTCATGTTAAAAACAAAAATACTCCTCTCATTCACTTTTGTTTATCAAACCGTTGTGTTAACAAAGATTGGAAGGAGAATGATGAAAACGAAACACCTGAAATTGTTGTGGTATGCTTTTGAGTAAAACCTTGTCGAGGATGTAAGGCATTGTTTCAAATCCCCAAACATTGAAGTGATAAGGAGTTAATCCCTAGATAACCACTTTGAGCCTAGAAGTTGGTGTTTATTTCGGATCTAAAACCCTTAATCTTAACCTGGGGCAGGGTAGTTGTGTTCAGATAGTTTGACCGTGCATTCGATCTTTCAAAAAAAAATTGTCCATATGTACGCCCTCCAATTAGGTTCAACCACATGTTATCCTTCGCGAACATGTTGAGGTGTCGAAGAAGTTGGGAAAAGCTAAAATTAGTGATGGATGATCTTCATCCACCAATAACCTGGCAGTCAACACGTAAAAAAAAAACAGAAAAAGTCCGCTAAGTCAAACACCACAAAATGACTTAAGCAAAGGTCAGGGCATCCCAATGGACCGAAAGTTGCAAAGAAGCGGTCCAGGAAAAATCAGGGATAAAGAAAATCAATCAAAAGAGATCATTAAATCCTCAACAAAATCAAAATAAGGTGACTGCCATTTCAAGAAAATCTCACCTTGAATCCTCATTTTCACTTTTGCAACTTCGAAGTCGAATGCGTGTATTGAATTAACAGAACATAGGAACTGGAGATCATCAAGAAGAAGGGGTGGGTAAAAATAATTTTTGAGCCTTATATCCTTTTGTTTCAAAAAACCGTGAACCAGACCACGTTACAATCCTTAAAAGACCTAATTGAGGCAAAGTTTATTCTGAAAGCATACTACAACGAGGTTGTGTTAACATGACTCCAAATGATTTTTGTTAACCATTTGATGGCACAGACTTACATGTTGTGAATGACTTGATCATCATTGTGTTCTTATCAATGACTCGTTCACTGTATTTCACCCGTTCATATCAATAAACTCTGATTTCAAATCTTTACATAAGCACTACATTAAAATTACCATTTTTGAATGCACAATCTTATTTGCGAGTCAACACTTAACATTAAAGGAATTCCCATAATATACAATCGAGGAATTTGATAAGGTGAAAGAAGTCCAGTCATGGGAAAATCACTTTGAGTATCATTCAATTTGATCCAGTCACACCAAGGTTCACTTAGCAAAAAGTGATTTGCTTCAAGACTCATACCGGGGCAAGCCACCCCAGAAGCTCATTGAGTCCAACTATCCAAAGACAGGCAATCAGAAGTCTACCATTCCAGGTTTTGGTGAATTAGGGTCAGGCCAGTGCGGTATGCAAACATTGGGGCAAGCCAATCACACCAAGGTTCACTTAATTTTTGAGTGTTTTGTAAATATAACTTGTTGTGTTATTTATGTTCTTCACATGGCTTACTCTTGGGCCTTCTTACAATGAAAAGTTCTCTTGCACTTACACTCATACATTGTATTATTTGTTGTTTGGATCCGATTTAATTATTCCAGTACTTTGAATCCCCATTTGACAAAATGTACCCCACTCCCCCGATGTGTAATAATTTTACTGTTTTTAATTTCTTTATTTGTTTGACTGTTTAGTTAGCTACTAACACAAGAATAAAATCAACCATTTCTAAAAGATAAAAAATAAGACTCGATCCAACGTCGAGTATTTTCTCAATAAACAAATCAATACAGTTCTCCCTCCTATTCTATTCCATTTCTTTCAAACTTTCATCAAACGCTTGATTCAACGTCAAGCCATTTCTCATAATAAAAACTCAAAAATATTAATTCATATTCAAGACCTTTTCAATAAAGATGGAAATCGAACGTGGTGTGTACCACGCACTCCTGAGACTAGGGTTCGAGGTGGATGCTTCGCTTACCCTAGCTCTCGCCATCATTCAAATTTATGCATTTTGTTTCTCTCAAAAAACTCATTCATCTTTCTTAAACGTCCATCAATGCTTGATCCAATGTCAAGTCATTTTCACAACAAAACTCAAAATACTTAATTCCTATCTAAACACTTCTCAATAAAGATGGAAATGGAACGTGGTGGATACCACGTGCTCCTGAGATTAAGATTCGAGGTGGATGCCTCGCCCATTTTAGCTCTCGCCATCATTTAAAATTGTCAATGCGGTTTCTTCAAACCCTTCCTCAATCAAACCCCAAAAACATTTAATTCTTATTAAACATTTTTGCAAATAAGATGGAAATGGAACGTGGTGGATACCGCGCACTCCTGAGACAAGGATTCGAGATGGATATCTCGCTCATCCAAATTCTCGCCATTATTCAAAACACATCAAACCAATCAATTTCTTTTCTTGCCGCCGTGCGATTGACTCTTAAACCTTTTTTTTCAAATGAAAGGTACTTTGTTTCAAAACAATACAAGGAAATGTTTCTCCACCTGTTTTGGGTAGTCCAACAATGTTTTCGTCGATTTGACACAAAGTAGCTTTCGCTAAAATCGACCAACAAACAAACATTTTTCTATCCAAAACTACGTAAGCCTTGATTTCTCTGTTGAGATACGTAGGAGAAGGATTTGTAAATCTTTTCAGGCCCACTAATAAAAAAACTTAGGTTTAGTCCTTCGTCAAAAATCCAAAAATATTCTTCTCTCTTCTATTCTTTCTTTCCCACCTAATAACTTAAAGCCTAACATTTTAAACTAACATTAATGCACACAACTAACCTAATGGTTCCCGTTGAGTACAAGGGGCGTGACGGGTGCTAATACCTTCCCCTTGCGTAATCATCTCCCGAACCCTGATTTTGTTGCGACAACTCTAATCATTGTCGATTTGTCTTGGGTTTTATTGATATTTACCCTTTCCTTTTTTGGAATAAATAAAGTTCGGTGGCGACTCTGTTCAGTCCATCATTGCGAACGTGCGATTGCGCTTCGCTTAGGTCGTATTCCCATTTTCATTAAGGTACGACACACTGCAAACATAAAAGTTGAAGTAGACATCTTTAATTTGATTGTTCAACTTGAAAATAATTCATCTCATAAAAAATGAGCAAGTTATGGGCTTGGGAAGTTGACTTTCAAATTAGGGTTTAGACAAAATGACCTATAATGTTTCAACATAGAAAATGACTTTCCAAGTAAAATTAGATCTAGACTTAAACATGAAAGTTGTTTGGAATGTCATTTAGAGTAACGTTTCTCTTGGAATCAAATTGATATGATATAATTTGTAGGAGATAGGGTCTAGGGGGACCTAGTTTTGATTAGATGAATTCATCTGGCCAACCACCATCAACCCACTTGCTAACTTGCAATTCCCTTCACTTTTAAGCTCATGATAGATCATATATGAATAAGATTATGAGTTTTGAAGTTCCCCTTGAGAAATTTGATCAATTGATGAGGAAGCTTGTTGAAGAAATTACCCAAGATACCCAAACAAACTAGGGTTTCCAAGGCAAACCAACTCCAAACTCTTGAAGAAATCATGATCAAAATAACATGCAAAGATAGTTGGGACTCATATATGATGCTTAGAGACATTATGGATCATTCCTTGGTTGTGCTCTTAGCTATGAGGGTCTCAAACCCTAAATGTGAACTTGATAGATCGATGGTGACCATGCCCTTCCTACAAAAGAGTTAGACAAATAACAAAGACATACTTTTGGTTTTTTGTTTAGTGAAATGATAACATACAAGTATGATACAATCACATGGTGCTTGGAGATTTCTCCCAAAACAAAACCTAATGAAAGAGGGGTAAGGAGGATGTAGAGGAATGATCCCAATGCTAATGTATATGATGAAATTGCATGAGGGATCTTAGGGTCAAAATTGGGGTCTTACACATAGTATAATGTACTATGCTCATGAAACATACCACACACAAAAAGAATATGAAAAAGTGGTGGCCTAATCTCATCCATACTCATGTTGATTTTGCAATCAACTAGCCTTACGATATAGAGATATCATAGTACCATGGCATGAATGCATAAAGAAGGGGAATGAGATGAAGAGGGAGGGGAAGTGGATCAAACTCAAATAGGACAAAGGAGGACTTACCAAATTAAGATCATTCATTTATTTTGGGAGATAGAATGTACATTCCTTCAATCCCATTAAATCCAATTATCTTAACCTAGCAAAGTCAAATCAACCTTGACCAAGGCCCAACAACACAAGTTAAACTTACACAAATCAATCAAAATGGCTAAACACAATTACTTGGCATTTACTCAATTAAAAATACTAAAAATAATGCATTAAATTAAATATGGTGGGTCAAATTCCTAAAACCTCAACAAAACACCAAAGAAATGGCCATGAGATTTATCATCGGACAAACAAGGTCAAAGGACCGTGGAGAATTTTTTTTAGAATTTTTGGAAACTTAAAAATCTTTTTAAACAATTTAAAATAATCACAAAATCAATTAAATCATGAAAAATAATAATAATAATCCAAAAGATAATTTTAAATCAGAATATGAAAGAGGATTTTATTTTTAAAAAAATCGTGAAACTCTTATATTTTTTAGATCAATATTAAAATTAATATGAATTAATGAAAGTCAAAGGAATAGAATGAAAATCAGAAATTAAAAAAAATGTGGACCACTTGATCTGCCTCATTAATTGAGGTGGCAGATCAAGTGGACACAAAGCGCGTTTCATGATGGAACTCAGTCAGCGTGCCACACAAGTGGTAATCAAAACCAACGCTTGTGATTAAAACAATTTAAAATTGTTCAATGGTTCTAAACCGTGCCATCTCACTGTCGGAACCAAAGGCCGGTCACCTTCTCAGGCAAACCTCGTCGGACTGGTTCAATCATCACTATGAGTAAAATAAAAAAGAGAACATGATCTGAAAGAGACAATGGCGTAGAGCACGAACCTGACCTCAATTTTAACTAACTCAAAATATATAGAAAGATAAGAGGAATTGAATTTTGAGGTGTGTCAACTGAGTTGCTTCGATTTGACCTCAAAACAACTCAATCTTCTTGCCTGCATTGGTAAGACTTCAGACAACCAAAGATCCAAGAGAACTGATGAGAATTTAGTGAGAATCAAAGAGAAAAAGGAATCTGGAAAATACCTTCAATGTTGTGCAGAACTTGATCACCCTTACTTCAATTCTTATTTGATCTTGCTCCAATAGCTTGCAGAAGTGGATTAAGAATGGTAAGAAGCTTTGGATCGTGGAGTTTTTTAATATCCAAACAGTGAGATTCAAACTCAATTTTCAAGTGAAAATTATCAGGTTTTCCTTTGAATTGTGAGGGTTTGAAGAATTGTGGAAAAGCTGGCGCACAAGGATCCTTTGAAATGAGCTCAGAGGGTCTCTATTTATAGAAAACTCAAGTGTTATTTGCACACATGCAATTTCTTCCAAATTTGGCAATGTCATGTTCAAGCTTGCCTGGCCGTGTACAGGCCCATGAAGCAATGCACTAAGGTCCAAAACCAACTGAAATGAGGTCTGAATCAAGCTTGATTGGCAAGGCAATGTGAAATGATCATTTGAAGTTTTGATTTTCCCAAGTGATGCAGGCCTGTTAACACCATGCGCCGCCCTAGCAAACTTGATCCAAAATGAATGAATTAGGACTCTTCGGAAAGCTTAGATCAAGAGGAACAAATCTTATGTTGAACACCTTTCCATTTGAAAATTGTATCATGGTGACTTTTAAGCTGGAAGTTTGGAAACTTTAACATGTTGGGAAATTTTCTAAGTGTCAAGTCATATACTTCAATATTCCATCTTACTAAACTTTTTATGTGAGCTCCAAATAAGAAACATGCCTTCATCAATGTTGTATCTCTTTCAATGACCTTTAAAATGGTTACCAATTTGACATCATTTGGATTTAGAATTAAAGGGTTATGCATTTTTGAAGTTGAGGAAAATCACTTGTTCAATGGTATTGGTCCAGAATGACCTATATTGTATCCTCATATCACATGCTCATACAAGTTGATTTAGATCTCACTCCAAACATAAATGTTGAAGTAGACATCTTTAATTTGAGTGTTCAACTTGAAAATAATTCATCTCATAAAAAATGAGCAAGTTATTGGCTTGGGAAGTTGACTTTCAAATTAGGGTTTAGACAAAATGACCTATAATGTTTCAACAAAGAAAATGACTTTCCAAGCAAAATTAGATCTATACTTAAACATGAAAGTTGTTTGGAATGTCATTTAGAGTAACGTTTCTCTTGGAATCACTTTGATATGATATAATTTGTAGGAGATAGGATCTAGGGGGACCTAGTTATGATTAGATGAATTCATCTGGCCAACCACCATCAACCCACTTGCTAAGTTGCAAGTCTCTTCACTTTTAAGCTCATTATAGATCATATATTCATAAGATTATGAGTTTTGATGTTCCCCTTGAGAAATTTGATAAATTGATGAGGAAGCTTGTAGAAGAAGTTACCCAAGATACCCAAACAAACTAGGGTTTCCAAGGAAAACCAACTCCAAACTCTTGAAGAAATCATGATCAAAATAACATGCAAAGATAATTGGGACTCATATATGATGCTTAGAGACATTATGGATCATTCCTTGGTTGTGCTCTTAGCTATGAGGGTCTCAAACCCTAAATGTGAACTTGATAGATCGATGGTGATCATGCCCTTCCTACAAAAGAGTTAGACAAATAACAAAGACATATTTTTGGTTTTTTGGTTAGTGAAATGATAACATACAAGTATGATACAATCACATGGTTCTTGGTAATTTCTCACAAAACAAAACCTAATGAAAGAGGGGTAAGGAGGATGTCAAGGTATGATCCCAATGCTAATGCATATGATGAAATTGCATGAGGGATCTTAGGGTCAAAATTGGGGTCTTACACATAGTATAATGGACTATGCTCATGAAACATACCACACACAAAAAGAATATGCAAAACTGGTGGCCTAATCTCATCCATACTCATGTTGATTTTGCAATCAACTAGCCTTAGGATATAGAGATATCATAGTACCATGACATGAATGCATAAAGAAGGGGAATGAGATGAAGAGGGAGGGGAAGTGGATCAAACTCAAATAGGACAAAGGAGGACTTTTACCAAATTAAGATCATTCATTTATTTTGGGAGATAGAATGTACATTCCTTCAATCCCCTAAATCCAATTATCTTAACCTAGCAAAGTCAAATCAACCTTGACCAAGGCCCAACAACACAAGTTAAACTTACACAAATCAATCAAAATGGCTAAACACAATTATTTGGCATTTACTCAATTAAAAATACTAAAAATAATGCATTAAATTAAATATGGTGGGTCAAATTCCTAAAACCTCAACAAAACACCAAAGAAATGGCCATGAGATTTATCATCGGACAAACAAGGTCAAAGGACCGTGGAGAATTTTTTTTAGAATTTTTGGAAACTTAAAAATCTTTTTAAACAATTTAAAATAATCACAAAATCAATTAAATCATGAAAAATAATAATAATAATCCAAAAGATAATTTTAAATCAGAATATGAAAGAGGATTTTATTTTTAAAAAAATCGTGAAACTCTTATATTTTTTAGATCAATATTAAAATTAATATGAATTAATGAAAGTCAAAGGAATAGAATGAAAATCAGAAATTAAAAAAAATGTGGACCACTTGATCTGCCTCATTAATTGAGGTGGCAGATCAAGTGGACACAAAGCGCGTTTCATGATGGAACTCAGTCAGCGTGCCACACAAGTGGTAATCAAAACCAACGCTTGTGATTATTTAAAATTGTTCAATGGTTCTAAACCGTGCCATCTCACTGTCGGAACCAAAGGCCGGTCACCTTCTCAGGCAAACCTCGTCGGACTGGTTCAATCATCACTATGAGTAAAATAAAAAAGAGAACATGATCTGAAAGAGACAATGGCGTAGAGCACGAACCTGACCTCAATTTTAACTAACTCAAAATATATAGAAAGATAAGAGGAATTGAATTTTGAGGTGTGTCAACTGAGTTGCTTCGATTTGACCTCAAAGCAACTCAATCTTCTTGCCTGCATTGGTAAGACTTCAGAAAACCAAAGATCCAAGAGAACTGATGAGAATTTAGTGAGAATCAGAGAGAAAAAGGAATCTGGAAAATACCTTCAATGTTGTGCAGAACTTGATCTCTCTTACTTCAATTCTTATTTGATCTTGCTCCAATAGCTTGCAGAAGTGGATTAAGAATGGTAAGAAGCTTTGGATCGTGGAGTTTTTTAATATCCAAACAGTGAGATTCAAACTCAATTTTCAAGTGAAAATTATCAGGTTTTCCTTTGAATTGTGAGGGTTTGAAGAATTGTGGAAAAGCTGGCGCGCAAGGATCCTTTGAAATGAGCTCAGAGGGTCTCTATTTATAGAAAACTCAAGTGTTATTTGCACACTTGCAATTTCTTCCAAATTTGGCAATGTCATGTTCAAGCTTGCCTGGCCTTGTACAGGCCCATGAAGCAATGCACTAAGGTCCAAAACCAACTGAAATGAGGTCTGAATCAAGCTTGATTGGCAAGGCAATGTGAAATGATCATTTGAAGTTTTGATTTTCCCAAGTGATGCAGGCCTGTTAACACCATGCGCCGCCCTAGCAAACTTGATCCAAAATGAATGAATTAGGACTCTTCGGAAAGCTAGGTCAAGAGGAACAAATCTTATGTTGAACACCTTTCCATTTGAAAATTGTATCATGGTGACTTTTAAGCTGGAAGTTTGGAAACTTTAACATGTTGGTGTAGCGGTGTATTCGTCGCTATATGATCTATCGACTAAATCATAAGCTATGAGATACATTGAAATTTTCGAGTCGCCACCGCACTTTTATTTATCCAAAGGACTGGCTAAAAAGCGAACAAAAGCCTAAGAAGTTTTACACGTAGAAAACTAATAAAAAGATCAGAGATTCTGGGTAAGGGGTAAATTACGCAATGGGAAGGTGTTAGGCACCCACTACGTCCTAGGTACTCCTAGGGAGCCCTTTTCACACTTGTTGTATAAGATTGTTATTTGTTATGACATAAACATTGTGCAAACATGATTGGGATGATGAGAAAAGAGTATACAAGTTAGTTATTTTTGTGTTCGAACGGATGAACCCGCTGCCTACGTACCTTCCATCAAAGGTAAGGATCAAAACGCCGTAGTTCGGCTAAAAGATTTCCAAAAGTTGGTGGATTCAGTTTTAAACACAAGCACTGAGGCTTTTCATTATCAATGGGAGAACACTCGACCAAAAACAACATCCACCATGCGAGGATAGCTTCGACGTACTATAGGGGTTAGCCCTGTTTTCAGTACGGAAGTCTTACTGTCGACTCACTAAGGATAGGCAAGATTTACATCAACCACAATGATAATTGAAACCTATGGCTAATGCATGAAAAGATTAACAATGGACAAAGCCAAAACAAGTGAATGAGTGAAGTTAATTGATTGTGATTATGAAAGTGAGGTCAAAGTGTGATTAAGATTAATTCAAAAGAAGTATTATGAAATGAATTTGAAAAAAGTCAAGGACTTGAGTCCAGGTTTTTAGATTTTGAAAACATGAAGATGTTGGCACAACACTTATGTCAAATTTGAAGGATAAAGTATGAAAAGTCTAGGACGTAATGAATGATGAATGGATGAAGATGGAAAGTAAAACTTCTTAGAAAGTTCACTTCTTGAAATCATATAACAGATGATTCAAGTGTGTCCTTTGGAATAGCAATGGATAATAATAAACAAACAAAACAAGAAAGACGGATACCGGATGCCGATCAATGGGCTTATACCAATCTCCTAAAATAAAACTGGATATCAGATGCCACTCAATGGACTTACACTAATCTCCTCAAAAAGAAAGACAAAGATGAGAAATGGAAGTTAACTGCCAATCTGTCTGGACTTAGGTTAACTCCACAGTATGGTCCTAAAAAATCCAATGCCACATTGCAGGGACTTATAGTGGATCCTCACATACAAGAACAAAAGCAACAATATGATCACAGGAATGCAAATGCCAACTTGCTGAGACTTACAGTTGCAACCTCACATAAAAAGAGAAAGCAAAACATGGATGTCAGATGCCAATCTATCTGGACTTACTCTAACATACACAGTATGATCCTAGGAAAACAAATGCCAACTTGCAGGGACTTACAGTTGTATCCTCACAACATGTGATCATAGGAGAGAAAATGCCAACTTGCAGGGACTTACAGTTGCTTCCTCACATACAATCAAGTAAAGGTATCAGGCAAAGATAAGATGAGTGGCCAAGGTGATGGTCTTATACTCACTTCCATATCATAGGAGCAATGGCCAATGGATGGTCTTACAATTGTCCTCAATGGGTAAACAGCAATGATAATGTCATAAAGACAAATGAGATGATTATGCATTGATGAGCAATTAATGATGATGAGTGCACAAAGCATGAAAGCAAACATGTGTATATGAGGCAATCAGTCAATCGATGAATATCAAACAGCACACTCTATAGCCAAACAAGGGGGCTCACACAAGAGGGTTAGGCACTGAGGCCAACTGTAATAGGGTAAAGAGTTGCTCTTAACCTTGCCATTGAGAGGCTAAGGTGAAGCAGATGAAAAGGAGATGAGGGGTGTGCCTCATTGCTTCTATCCCTGATCAGGGAGAGCATATAAGAAAGTGTGGGAGCTCAGAAAGATGGAGCTCTTCCCACATGACTGCCACATGTGCGCCGATATTCAAGCTCCTTCGGAAAGATCAGTCCCATGATTGGACCGAGGATTTCCAGAAAGCTTTCGACAATATTAAAGAGTATTTGTCTGAGCTCCCGATCCTGTCTCCGCCCGTGGAAGGAAGACCATTGATTATGTATCTGACTGTTCTTGAAGACTCAATGGGTTGTGTCCTTGGTCAGCAAGACGAATCAGGAAAGAAAGAGTATGCTATTTACTACTTAAGGAAGAAGTTCACCGATTGTGAGTCTCAATACTCTATGCTTGAGAAAACATGTTGTGCTTTGGCTTGGGCTGCCAAGCGCCTACGCCAGTATATGTTAAATCATACGACGTGGTTGATATCCAGAATGGATCCAATCAAATATATCTTCGAGAAGCCTGCTTTAACAGGGAGGATTGCCCGTTGGCAGATGTTGTTATCTGAGTATGATATTGAGTATCGAGCTCAGAAGGCTATTAAAGGTAGCATCTTGGCTGACCACTTGGCACATCAGCCAATTGAGGATTATCAGTCAGATCAGTATGACTTCCCGGATGAGGAAATTCTGTATTTGAAAATGAAAGATTGCAATGAGCCTACACTCGATGAAGGGCCAGAGCCTGGTTCCAGATGGAGCGTGGTGTTTGATGGCGCTGTAAATCAATATGGAAATGGTATTGGGGTAGTGATTATTACTCCTCAGGGCACATATATTCCTTTTACAACAAGGCTAAATTTCAAATGCACGAATAATATGGCTGAGTATGAGGCCTTTATTATTGGATTGGAGGAATGCGTTGATCTAAGGATCAAGCATCTTGATATTTATGGTGATTCGGCCCTCGTTGTTAATCAGATTAAGGGTGAATGGGAAACGAATCAGCCTGGTCTTATTCCATATAGGGATTATGCTAAGAGGATTTCAACGTTCTTTACTGAGGTTGACTTCCATCATATTCCTCGAGATGAGAATCGGATGGCAGATGCTCTTGCTACACTTGCTTCAATGATTATGGTTAGACTTTGGAATGAAGTTCCCAATATCACTGTGATGCGCTTGGACAGACCAGCCCATGTATTTACAGTAGAATAGGTGAAAGATGATAAGCCATGGTGATTTCATCACCATGGCCTTTCTCCATGTGGGGAATTGACATGATTGGCATGATAGAGCCAAAAGCGTCCAATGGACACAAATTTATTCTCGTAGCAATTGATTACTTCACCAAGTGGGTTGAAGCGGCATCATATGCAAATGTGACTAGGCAGGTGGTCGTGAAGTTTATCAAGAATCAACTCATATGCCGATATGGTGTGCCAGATAAGATCATTACTGATAATGGATCTAACTTGAACAACAAAATGATGAAAGAATTGTGTAGCGAGTTCAAGATCGCGCATCATAATTCTTCTCCTTATAGACCCAAGATGAATGGGGCGGTTGAAGCTGCTAATAAGAATATCAAGAAGATTATCCAGAAGATGGTTGTCACGTACAAAGATTGGCACGAGATGCTGCCATTTGCTTTACACGGATATCGTACATCTGTCCGCACTTCAACAGGGGCAACCCCTTTCTCTCTTGTTTATGGCATGGAGGTTGTACTCCCAGTAGAGGTGGAGATCCCATCAATGAGAGTCTTGATGGAAGCCAAGTTGACTGAGGCTGAATGGGTTCAGAATCATTATGACCAGCTGAACTTGATAGAAGAAAAGAGATTGACTACCATGTGTCATGGTCAATTATATCAACAAAGGATGAAGAAAGCTTTTGATAAGAAGGTCAAGCCTCGTGTGTTCCGAGAAGGTGACCTTGTGCTCAAGAAAGTCTTGTCTTTCGCGCCTGATTCCAGGGGCAAGTGGACTCCAAACTATGAAGGTCCATATGTTGTTAAGAGAGCCTTTTCAGGCGGTGCTTTGACACTTACAACTATGGATGGGGAGGATTTCACTCGTCTTGTGAATTCAGATGCAGTCAAGAAATACTTCACCTAAAAATAAAAACAGAATAGCTCGCTAAGTTGAAAACCCGAAAGGGCGGCTTAGGCAAAAATGAGTGTCTCGGTGGATTGAAAACCCGAAAGGGCAGTCCAGGCAAAAGTTAGAGACATGAAAAAAAATGAATATATGTATCCCGCTAGATTGAGTACCTCAACCTGGGGCAATCTAGGAAACAATTAGGGATTCGACAAGTAACTGCATCCTGACAAGACTTTGTTCTACAACTGTCATCCGTTAGAGACTCTTGCTCATTCGTCATCAACCGAAGCTACAAATACATCGGATTCAGAATTGGTGGAGAAATGGTCATTATGTTCAATGTAGCCCTTTTTCCAATATACATCACCAATCTCAAATTTGTAAAGATCTATAGAGTCTTGCCATTTGCAGCCTACCATTCCATCAAATAAATTTGAGCCTTTTATCCAATTATTTGCACTCTTATTTGTTTCTATTCAACAAATGTTTTGCATGTTTCCATTGAAAAAGTATCATTGTTTTAAATAATCGAATTTTTCATAAATTTGTTTTTTAAACAAAATGAACATTCCCAAGGACATAAGGATACTTAGAATATCCTCAGTGCTCTCCCAAGGATGGTATGATCCCCAACAGGGTAAGACATTTGTTCATATTCCTGGCATGTTTGTATCCTCTTCCCTCCGGGGCCTTTTGTGTTTTTTCTACTAAGCAGGGTGTTTAGTAAGATATTCACCACTCTTCCTTTCAGCAGAGTAGCGACCTTTCCTTCTCAGCAGGTGTGATCTTTGGTAGTACGGTATTTGGCGGTGACCTTGGAAGCCTCCTGTTTGGCAGTTTGTTCTCCACAGATCCCCCACCTTCTCGGATAGATTCCCCAGTAGAGTGGCTCATGCGGCGGATTTTATCCGTGCAATAACTCCTTTCCCCAGCTGGAATGACTGATGTTCATCCCCCTGTAGAGATCTTGGCTTCTTGGTATCTCTTGCCCTCATCATATTGGATACTCTCCGGTGAACCTGGCTTTCTCTCTTGAGATGTAGTACCGGATGTTTGTGTACTTATTCTTCGGACCTGTTTGTGTTAGAAATGTCTGTTTGTCAGCATTCATCATACATAAACCATGCATGTGCATATAATATTTCAAAGATGCGGATATCCATGATTGCAGTCTTTGCCATATATCTTTGTTTGTTATCCCCTGCTAGTTAGTAATACATTTCCCAAGCAGATGTGGGTGTCTGGTCCCTCCATATAGAGTCATCCCCTTAAGCAGAAAGTGTTTATCTTTCCTTCCATATTTCCCACCGAGTTATATCCTCGTGGACGATGGTTATTTCTGTTTCTTCCCAACATATATATTGGGATAGGTTTCCCTATTGAGTTATATCCTCACTGGGATGAGTCTTGATTCAGTTTGCCTCTTTACTTTGATCCTAGATTGGTTTCTTGTGATTTGTTTCCTGCACTCCCCTATGACATAAATGAATAATTGCTCAGTAATTAGTAATCATTCATCTTATCCCCGGCAGATTCTGTGGTTTTCTACCCTTATACCGGTAGTTGTAAACCCTATGTCATCCCCTTGCAGAGTTAACCTTTCGTTCATCCTAATCGATGACGGTTACTTTTCTGTGGTTTTCTACCCAATATCTGGTAGATGTAATCCCCTCTTTGACGGTTATCATTATCCAATATTCGGTGTTGATATTCCCTCTTTCTTTTGAATAATCGCTCTGATTAGGCAGTTTATCCCCTAGCAAGTCATCTTTTATTTACCGGTTGCCGATAATGTTTGTTGCTCCTCTTGAATGGTCATCATTATATACCTAGTTTCGGTAACCCGATGCCTTTCTCTCTCGGTCGATTTATCCTTTATTAACCCAGTAATCGGTTGTGGATAATCTTCCATGCGAGTATGTTATCTACATTCTGACGGTAATAGATAATATATCTCATGCACTCTTTGGACGAAGCCTTTTGTTCTTCCCAAGTTGAGTAAGATTCGTATCCCTTTGTGGAACCGAATGTCCATCCCATAATTGAGTTTGCTTTTTCCCCTCCTTTTGGATGACGAGTATTTTGGGAATATTCCCCAATTCACGCTTTGGTTGGTCACCTATTATATTCCCAGTAACCGGCATCCCTGGTGTTCCCTCCTTCTGCTCCCTATTATGACTTTTTGTCCCCTGTGGAGTCAGATGTTCCTGAGTTGAAATATACCTTTTAGGTCTTCCTCAGACGTTTTGGATGATTGATATCTCTCACCCCTATACCGGTCTTAGATATTCATTCTCTCGGAGCATGTTTGTCCTCACCCTTATGCCGGTGGGATTACATGATCTCTTGTTGAGCTTATTACCCAGTAACCGGTAATACCTCATCTGTTCTTCCTCAGCTAAGTCCTTAGTGGACATCCCCACCTGAATCCGGATTTTTATCTGAAGTATCCGTTACGGATGATTTTGCTATATTGACATATTCCCCAATACATGCATCTTCGAGTCAACTCGAGTCCTTCCATGGATTTATTTCCTGGATTCTCTCTGTGTCTCTCACCAAGTTTTGAGTCGTGACCTGCTCATGCGTTTTCATCCCTTTACTCCCCGTTAGAGTCTCTGCCCCATAGAATGAGTTATTCATAGGGATTGTCAATTTCCCCCTTACCTTTTCCTTTGTGGACACATATCCCCACAGAGTTTTACTATTTGCATGAATACATTTGCATCATGAGGTCTCTTAGGGACCAAAATTCGTCTCTTTGTTATTATTTGAGCCCATTCTACCCCGTCGAGATGAAGATTTTAACATTCACTTCTCCGGCTAGAATGACCTTAAATAGGGGCATCTGTAAGACCCTAATTTTGTCCCTAAGATCCCCCATGGCATCATCACATTGCATTTGCATTGCCTCAAGGATCATAAGCATCTTGGTTCCCCTTACCTTTGGGTGGGACTTCTTGAGTGGTTTAAGATTACCAAGCATGATTGATTTGTATATCATTGTTTTCTTATTTTTTTTACTAACCAAAAGCACAAAAATATGTCACTAACATCTTTTGTTTGTAGCTTGAGCAATCACAAGGTCCAAAGCATCTAGGGGATCTTTTGTGCAATGATAAGCTCAAAAGGAGATGAAAGCAAGCATGGTAATGGTCCCCAAAGCTCTCCTCCATCAAATATGCCTCCCTAGCATCTAAATTCATCATTTTGATCAAAGCAAGTCAAAGGGTTTGAGTTTTGTCCCCCAAAGGAACCCTAATTCATCTGTGCACCACAATGCCTTGCTCTTGAAGCAACCTCAGCCCGTAATCAAATACAATCAAGAGAAGTTCTTTAATTATTCATTTCATGCATATTTGAACTTATTTGAGTGTACTCAATCATCAATTCATCAAGATATGAGTTGTGGACTTGAGAAGTTGACAGTCAATCCATTTGACTATTTTGAAATGCACTGAGACCTAATGTTTTATGTGTTGGTCAAATGGAGATGACCCTAAAAGAAAAAATGTTCTTAAGGACAATATGCAAAACTTTCATGTTCATGAAAAATTGATTTGAAGCTTGTAAGGTCATCTCCCATTCCAAGACATTATAGGTCATTTTGACTGAAACCCTAATTTTGGTCAACTTCCCAAGGACATAACTCATTCATTGTTTATGATTTTGAGGTGGGATGAAATGCATTGGAACGCTTAAGATGTCTACTTCAAATGTTATGTTGAACAAAATTTCAAAATCTCAAAGGAAATACATGTGATAATGCAAAACATTATAGGTCACTTTGGACCAAATGCATTGAAAGGCAAAAAAAGTCCAACTTCAAGTGCCCATAACTCTTTCATAAAAAATCCAAATGACGCAAAATTTAAGTCCATTTTGATTGTCTTGAAGAGATATACGACTTTGATGTTGGAGGTGTTTTCATTTGGGGCATGAATCATCAAAACAGAAGGGCTTGAACATTGGCCAAATTTAGAAACTTTGCCTTTACATGTTTTGCACCTTGCACTTTAAACTCAAATTTCACCAATTTCCACACTTCAAATAGATTTTGGCTCAACATAACAATTTTTCCTTACATTAAAACCTTTCCAACCATTACTCACATGCTCATGTTTGGATTTGGCAAATGGTATTTTCGAAGAGGGGAAGTTTTTGGTTCAATTATGCATAACATATCAAAACTCCATGCACAAGCCAATTCACTCCAAGCTGCCCATTTTTATCTTTCCATTTCCTTATCCATTCTTCATCTCCTTCTTCTTCTTCTTCTTTCTTTTTTATCAATGAGTTGAAGGTTGATAAGTTAGCATTGATTAGGGAGACTTAATCTTTCTTGATTCAAATCTAATTCATCTTGATCAATTGATCAAGTGAATGGCTTTGCATTAAGGATAGATTGTTTCCTAAATCATGCAAAAGGCTTAAACCAATACAAGATCAATTCTATTTTTCTTTTTGGCATGGCAAGTTGTTGGAACTTGGTTCACTAATCAAGACTTTTAACTTGTGTTATTGCCTACATTATTATTGACCGGCCTCAGATAGTTGTGACTTCTACATAAGTCCAATTACGATTGCTTAACATAGCGCTAAATTTGCGTTAGGGCACACTAACTACTAACACTAACCATTAACAATTAACATTTACTTTTTGCTCTTTACTTTTATGCAATTTACTATTCTTGCATATATTATCCATTTGTTTTTCCCTTTGCTCACTTGAGCACATGTTTATGTTAATGCCATTTGCCTTTTGCTCACTTGAGAACATAATTGTGTATATATTATTGTGCTTGTGTTTTTGTTTTGATTGTTGTGGACCAAATGCAAAGAAATGGACAAAATGGACTTAGTTTCTAGGACATTCCCTATGCAAAAATTGGAGTAAAAGGACCTTAATGTTGAAGATGGATTAGAAGGACCAAACCTCTAAACTCACTCTTGTCCATTCTTGATTCGTTTCATAAAACTCTTTGATGTGTGTGTTCTTGTGCTAGGGATTCCACCTCGATTCAAATTTGAGGAACCATTGCCATGTTCATCCAAAGTGGAAGAGACGAGATGCATTGAGGATCTCTTAAGAAACTTGTGTGATGATTGCTTGGGTTTATGTTTATGTGATTTGCTTATTCCAAAGGATGAGAGCTACTTGGATCATCACTATGATCTCAAGAGAGGAACTCCATTGTGGTTTTGTTTCTTATTCCTTACCTCTTGCATGTTTAGGATTTTATCGCTTCTTCTTCTTCTCTCCAATCTAACCCAAGCCAAAACTTTTGTGCAAACATTTAACACTTCTTTCAAACATTAGAAACCTAAGCCTTATGCTTTTGATCTTCAAACCATCTTTTCATAACACTTATTTTGAATTGAATCTTTAAGTCAACTTTGACCATTTTTGTATATACTTCTAATTGGTAAATGTAACCCATTCAAGTGTCCCCTTTGTGGTTCCAATGGCCACTTCTTTAATCAAATTTTTCATAACCTTTAGGTATTAGGTTTGAGTTATCTTTCTGGTAGATGTAATACTCACCTATATCCTTAGTGATGGACAATGAGTCTTCCATGCTTATTATAGGGTTAACCCCTTACTAGCATGTTGAAGTTATCCTCACATGGTGGATTTGTGGTTTTAGGTTGAGTTTTCTCCCTTGGATAACAAAAGACCTCAAGGCTTTTGGACCAATCAATTCACCAACTCATTTTGAGATTTTTGCCCCAAACTACGAGGTTTTGATCCTAATCTTTCTTAAGATGGTACGTAGGCAATGGGTTTATCCATCCAAACACAAAATGTAAATAACTTGTATATTCTCTTCTCATCACTTCAATCATGTTTGCACAAATAAACTTTCACAAAACAACAACCTTGCAACAAGTATGAAAAGGGCTCCCTAGGAGTACCTATGATGTTTTGGGTGCCAAACACCTTTCCATTGCATAACCAACCCCCTTACCCAGATCTCTGACTCTCTTTTACTAGTTTTTGATTCGATAAAACTTTTAGGTTTTTATTCGCTTTCTAACCATTCCTTTGGATAAATAGAAGTGCGGTGGCGACTCGACTTGTATGATTTACCTTGGATTTAGTCAATATCTCTAATGGTAACGAATACCCCGCTACAATATCCCCTGCAGATGTTATTTCCCGGGCTGAGCCTTTCCATTTTGTGTGGAATTCCTCGAGTCCCCCAGTAGTTATAAGTCGTAGCCTGGCCTAAGCATAACTTCTTTTCCCCTAGAGTCTCTGCCTCCCCAGTGAGTTTTCCTGACGGAATACATTATACTCCTGTGGACTTTCGGTCTCTCTGATTTCTTTTTCCTTTGTGGAAATATTTCCCCACAGAGTATTAACTTTTACATTCATAACATATGCATCATGAGGTCTCTTAGGGACTGAAATTCGTTTTTATATGTTGTTATTTAAGCACATTCTACTGAGTCGAGCCAAAGATTTTAACCTTCACCTCCTCAGTTAGAATGTCATTAAATAGGGGCAACTCTAAGACCCCAATTTTGACCCTAATATCCCTCATGCAATTTCATCATAAGCATTAGCACTGGGATCATATCTTGGCATCCTCCTTACCCCTCCTTCATTGGGTTTGTTTTAGGAGGGATCACCAAGCATCTTTGTGTTTATATCATACTTGTATTTTATCATTTTACTAACCAATATATCAAAAATATGTCTTTGTATTTTCCTAACTCTTTTTTAGGAAGGGCATGATCCCATTGATCTATCAAGTTCACATCTAGGGTTTGAGACCCTCATGAACAAGGAGCACAGCCATGGATCGATCCAAGAATGGTTATAGGTATCATATATGAGTCCCAATGTTCTCTACATGTTATATTGATCAAGTTTTCTTCAAGAGTTTGAGGGTGATTTGCCTTGGAAACCCTAGTTTGAATGTGTATCTTAAGTAACTTCTCCAACAGGCTATCTTACCAATTGATCAAATTCCTCAAGGGACACTTCAAAATTAATCATCTTATGCATATATGATCTACCATGAGCCAAGAAAGTCAAGAGAATTGGAAGTTACCAAGTTGGTTGATGGTTGTTGGCCAGATGAATTCATCTAATCAAAACTGGGTCTCCCTAGACCCTATCTCCTACAATTTTCACCATATGAAAATGATTCCAAGAGAAAAATTACTCTAAATGACATTCCAAACAACATTCATGTTTATACCTAGAGCTAGTTTTGCTTGGAAAATCATTTTCTATGTTGAAACATTATAGGTCATTTTGTCTAAACCCTAATTTGAAAGTCAACTTCCCAAGGCCATAACTTGCTCAATATTTATGAGATGAAAGATTTCCAAGTTTCAAAATCAAATTCAATGTGTCTACTTAAACTTTTATGTTTGGAGTGGTAGCTAATTCAACTTTTTTGAGCATGTGATATGAGGCTACATTATAGGTCACTTTTGGCCTATACCATTGATCAAATGATTTTTCCAAACTTCAAAAATGCATAACTCTATCATTTCAAATCCAAATGACATGACATTGGTGAAAATTATGAAGGTCTTTTAGATATATACAACTTTGATGAAGACACGTTTCTCATTTTAAGCTCCCATAAAAAGTTAACAAAGGTGGAATATTGAGACATATGGCTTGACACTTAGAAATTTTTTGATATGTCAAATGTTTCCAAACTTCCACCTCAAATTTATCCAAGTTCCAAGATCCAAATGAAAAAGTGTTCAACATAAAACATGTTCCTCTTGATCTCACCTTTCCAAAGAACTCAAATGCATTCATTTTGGACTTGAAATGCATAGGTTGCGCATGGCTTAAATAGGCTGATATCATTTGGCATGGATCCAACTTCAAGCATCAATGTAGACGTGCCTTGCAATCTAAGATAACTTCAACCCGTCTGATCATTCATTTTGGACCCTCAGCTATCATTTCATGGGCCTATGCGCGCCCATGCACCATTCCGTCATCATTTTACCGAATTTGGAAAGTGGAGAGAGTGTGAAAATATCATTTGATTTCCCTATAAATTGAGGCCCTTAAGCTCAGAATTAACAGACATATTGCACCATCTTTGATCCCCCATTGAAAACCCTTCCCTCTCATAGGATAAACCTGATAAATTAATTTGAATTTGAGCTTGAATCTCCACTGTTTTGATATTCAATTCTCTAGGAATCCATTGCTTCTAAACCTTTCCATTCCTTTCCTGCAAGTGATTGAAGTGAGTTCAAGTGCAAGCAAGCTCAAGATCCATCGTGTTCAGACCTCCATTGAAGGTAATTTGCAGAAATTTTAAACTCTTCGATTCTCTTAGATTCTTGCTCAATTCCATTTATTCTTGAGTTGTCTAAAGTCCTACCAATGTAGGCAAGAAGATTGAGTTGCTTTGAGGTCAAATTGAAGCAACTCAGATCATGTACCTCGTTTTTCAATTCCACATATCTCTTAGTATATTTGGAATTGGGGGAATTGGAGGTCAGATTCGAGCTCAGTGATGTTTTTTCTTTAAGATCATGTCCCTATTTTTTATTTTGGTGATGGTTCATCTTGACCAGTCCGGTGGAGCTCACCGGGGAAGATGACCGGAGCTCTGGCTCCGGCGATGATGTGTCTTGCATCTGAACCATAGGATCCTCAAGCCACGTTTTAATCTGAAGCGTTTGTTTTAATTACCAATGGTGCAGCGCAGTTGACTCAGGAACACATGAAATGCACGTTTTGGATCATCAGATATGCCACCTCAATTAATGAGGGAGATCTGATTGTCCACGTATTTTAGAATTTCTGATATTTTGTTTTAATTGCATTTTCTTCAATAATTCATATTAAATTCAATATTGATAAAAAAATATGGGACTTTCACCAAAAATTTCCAAAAAATTTTCTCTTTCATATTCTGAAACAAAATTATTTTTTGGATCATTATTAATATTTTTCATGAATTAATTGATTTTGCATTTGTTTTTAAATGTTTAAAAATATTTTTAAGTACCAAAAATTATGAAATTTTTTCTCCAAGGTCCTTTGAACTTGTTGGACCTATGATAAATCTCATGGCCATTTCTTTGGTGTTTTGATGAGATTTTGGGATTTTGACAAAACATATTTGATTTTAATGCATTATTTTATTATTTTTAATTGAATAAATGCCATTTAAATTGTGTTGACCATTTGTATTGACTTGTTTGAGTTCGATTGTTTGTTGTTGGGCCTTGGTCAAGGTTGATTTGACTTTGTCAAGTTAATATCATTAGATTTAGGGGATTGATGGAATGTACATTCCATCTCCCAAAATGAATGAATGATATTAATTTGGTAAAAGTCCTCCTTTGAACAATTTGTGATCTCATTCATCCCCTTCCCTCTTCATCTAATTCCCCTTCTTCATCCATTCATTTCCATTTGGCCAATGGCATCTCAAAGTCCTAATGCTAGTTGATTGAAAGATTAACATGAGTATGGATGAGATTAGACCACACCCGTTGCATATTTTTGTGTGTGGTATGTTTAATGAGCATAGTTCATAATATTATGTCTCCAACATGAATTAACAACAAAAGTTCATTGCCCGACCTCAAATAGTTGTGACTTCTACATAAGTCCAATTATGATTTCTTAACATAGCGCTAAATTTGTGACATAAAAGGCGTAAGGATTCTAGTTAGTGAGATTGTAATTCTCCCCTCTTCCATGGTATTGTGTGGAAACTTGGCCTTCTTTCCTTCCTTTGGAAGATGTTTTGGCTCAAGGATTCATGCTTGTGATAAATGGGTTGAGTGTTCTCCAAAGAATGACTTCAATTAAAAAGAAAAAGTAAAACAATACTAACTTCTAACCTATTAACTACTAACTTTTAATTTCAAGCCTTTACTTATATGCAATTTAATTTTAGCATTATATTTCGCTTGCCATTGTTCATATCATTCTAATTGTATATGTTAATGAAATTTTCAATTTGTCCACTTGGACCATATTGTATGATATATTTTGTTTTTGTATACTTTGATTGTTTGTGTGGCCTTTGACCATTAATGTACATAATAATCATAAAAACCCTAAAAAAACTTCTGAGTGGACTGTTGGTTTGATCTTGAGCAAAGGACTTAGAATTTAGGCAACCTTCCTAAGCTAAAGGACTTGGCCAATGCCAACTTGTTGAAGAACCAAGTGCTTGCAATTTGAAATTCATCTGATACATCTTTGAAGATCTCTCTAAGATCATCTGCAACATGATCATTGTGAAGTTGTTATTTTGAACCTGTGACTTGTGGATTTCATCTGTTACATGGGCTATTTTTTAATAAGATCATGGAGAGGACAAGCTTGGATGAGGCCATATTTATTTGATGCCTTTGCTCTTCAAGATAATATGATTGTGCATTTATGTTGTTTGATTCTAAAATTCCAAGGGATATCTGGGTTTCTATTGACATACTTGTCTATTGGATTGCTACCCATTTGGTCAGATCTTTTCAACTTTAAACTTTTAAATTTTGTGCATAGGGTAATCTCTTCATCTTCTCCCCATTTCTTTAATTTCAAAATCTCTCCCTCCATTTTTCAAAAATCTTCTTTGTGTGAACTATTTTTGTTCTAAACCTTGACCACTTTCACAAAAAGATAGAAACTTTGGCCTTATGGCATTGCATTTTCAAACTTATTTTCTTAAATCAAACTTGTAAATAAACTTAACCATATTTGACCTCAAACTTTCAAAAAAGACAAAAAGAACTAACCCATTCAAATCATTTTAGGCCTTTGTGCCTTTCAAACTTAAATTTTTGTTAAAATCAACACACTCATTTTGAAATTTGTAGCACGAACTACGAGGTTTTGATCCATCATTTTTATGTTGGCACGTAGGCACAAGACCGAAGGTCTTGTCAAACACAAAAATATAATTAATGAATTCTTTTCTCATCCCCCCATTCTTTTTGTTTATAAACATCACTTTGTACAAAATACCTATGCATACAAAAAGGGCTCCCTAGGAGTACCTAGGACACTTTGGGTGCTAACACCTTCCCTCTGTGTAACCAACCCCCTTACTTGTGATCTCTGATTTTTATTAGTTTTTATTTGAAAACTTCTTACTTTTTGGGTTTTGTTCGTACTCTTTCCCTTTTCCCTTGGAAACAATAAAAGCGCGGTGGCAACTCTTGTTAATTGATCTTTAGCTTGTCAATAGTTTGATGATCATGAATTTCCCGCTACACTTGGTCTTCGTGCTTGAGAAAAATAAGGAGGACTTAGTTGATGGAGGGATTCACGGGAAGGTGGTTGCATGAGCGAAATCTGGGGCGACGTGGATCACTTTTGTTTGGAACCCATTACGCTGACTTTGCATACGTGACGGTCGTGATGGATTTGTGGCATTCATCACAATCCAGGCGTGACGATCGTGATGGGGTGTGTGACGAGCGTCACATGTACAAAATTCATATATTCTGGTTTTTCTGTTGTTTCTCTTTTATTTCTTCTTCTTTTCCTTCCTTTTCTATACTTTGCTCATTTAAGCATGAGAATTGAAATACCTGCAAAAATAACTGGAACACTTGCGGAATAATCGGAATATAAATGAAAATAGTACGATTTTTGAATGTAAATCAAGGAAAATATACGATACATTTTCGTGTTATCAATCTTGCTCAGGTATCTTGCAGAAATGGCTTAGGATTGGTACAAAGCTTTGGATCCTGGAGTTTTTGAATCTCCAAACAGTGAGATTCAAACTCAATTTTCAAATGAAAGTTATTAGGTTTTCCTTTCAAATGTGAGGGTTTGAAGTGTGGAGGCAAAGCTGGCGTGCAAGGGTCCTCTGAAATGAGCACAAAGGGTCTCTATTTATAGCAAAATGGAATGTTATTTGCACACACGAAATTTTGTCCAAATTTAGCAATGCCATATTCATGCTTACATAGGCGTGTACAGGTCCAAGAAGCAACTCAATTAAGTCTAAAATCAACTATGTTGAGGTCTGAATGAAGCTTGAATGGTAAGGAAAAGTTATTTGATTACTTGAAGCTTGAATCTTGCCAACTAATACAATTGTGTTTACACCATGTGCATACCCCTCAAACTTCACCCAAAATGAATGAATTAGGACTCTTTCGAAAGCTTAGATCATGAGTAACAACTCTTATGTTGAACACTTTTCCATTTGGAACTTGTATCATGGTGAATTTTGAGGTGGAAGTTTGGAAATTTCAACATGTTGGAAAAATTTCTAAGTGTCAAGTCATATACTTCATTTCTCCACCTTGCTTAACTTTTATTGTGAGCTCCAAATGAGAAAAGTGTCTTCATCAAAGTCGCAACTATTTCAAAGACCTTCAAAATGGTTACTAATTTGACATCATTTAGATTTGGAATGAGTGAGTTGTGTATTTTTGAAGTTGAGGAAAATCACTTGTTCAATGGTATTTGCCCAAAATGAGCTATAATGTATCTTCATATCACATACTCATAAAAGTTGATTTAGCTCTCCCTCCAAACATAAATGTTGAAGTAGACATCTTGAATTAGATTGTGCAACTTGGAAATCTTTCGTCTCATAAAAATTGAGCAAGTTATGGCCTTGGGAAGTTGACTTTCAAATTAGGGTTTAGACAAAATGACATATAATGTTTCAACATGGAAAATGACTTTCCAAGCAAAATTAGCTCTAGACCTCAACGTGAAAGTTGTTTGGAATGTCATTTAGAGTAGCGTTGTTCTTGGAATCCTTTTCATATGATGAAAGTTGTAGGAGATAGGGTCTAGGGAGACCCGGTTTTGATCAAATGAATTCATCTGGCCAACCACCATCAACCAACATGCTATCTTGCAATTCTCTTGAATTTTTAGGCTCATAGTAGATCATATATGCATGATATTATGGAATTTGAAGTGTCCCTTGATAAATTTGATCAATTGGTGAGGAAGCTTGTTGAAGAAGTTTATCAAGATACCCAGATGAACTAGGGCTTCCAAGGAAAACCAACTCCAAAATTTTGATGAATACTTGATCAAAATAACATGTAGAGATCATGGGGACTCATATATGATGATTCGGGACATTATGGATCAATCCTTGGTTGTGCTCTTAGCAATGAGGGTCTCAAACCCTAGGTGTGAATATGATAGATCAATGGTGATCATGCCCTACCTACAAAAGAGTTAGGTAAATACAAAGACATATTTTTGGTATTTTGGTTAGTAAAAAAAATGATAATATACAAGTATGATACAATCACATGGTGCTTGGTGATATCTCCCAAAACAAACCCAATGAAAGAGGAGTAAGGAGGATGCCAAGGTATGATCCCAATGCTAATGGATATGATGAAATTGCATGGGGGATCTTAGGGTCAAAATTAGGGTCTTACTATTGTTGAACGTCATTTCCTCTCCATGGCCCTTCTCCATGTGGGGAATTGATATAATTGGCATGATTGAGCCCAAAGCTTCAAATGGGTATCGTTTTATTCTAGTGGCTATTGATTACTTCACAAAATGGGTTGAAGCGGCGTCGTACGCAATTGTGACCAAGCAAATTGTTGTAAGGTTTATCAAGAATTAAATTATATGTTGTTATGATGTGCAAAGTAAGATCATTACTGATAATGGATCTAACTTGAAAAACAATATGGTGGAAGCTCTTTGCAAAGACTTCAAGATTGTGCATCATAATTCTTCTCCCTACAGACCTAAGATGAATGTGGTTGTTGAAGCTGCGAATAAGAACATTAAGAAGATCTTTCATAAGATGGTTGTTATATATAAAGATTGGCATGAGATGCTCCCATTTGCTTTCCATGTGTAATGTACATCAGTCCGCACTTCAAAAGGAGCAACCCCTTTCTCTCTTGTTTATGGAATGGAAGTTGTGCTCCTCGTGGAGGTTAAGATCCCATCATTACGTGTCTTGATGGAAGCCAAGTTGACAGAAGCTGAATGGTGCCAGACCAGATATGATTAGTTGAATTTGATTGAAGAGAAGAGATTGATTGCAATGTGTCATGGTCAGTTATATCAACAGAGAATGAAGAAAGCATTTGATAAGAAGGTCAAACCTCGCGCATTCAGAGAAGGTGACCTCGTGCTCAAGAAGATTATATCTTTCAAACATGATGCTAGGGGAAAATGGGCTCCTAATTATGAAGGCACGTATGTTGTGAAGAGAGCCCTTTCAAGCGGTGCTTTGATTATTACAACTATAGATGGTGAAGAATTCACGCGTCCTGTGAATGCCGATGAAGTCAAGAAATACTTCGCCTAAAAATAAAAAAGAACAACTCACTAAGTTGAAAACCCGAAAGGGCGACTTAGGCAAAAATGAGCGTCACGGTGGATTGAAAACCCGAAAGGGCGATCCAGGAAAAAGTTAGAGACATAAAACATAAAATTAATCTCGGTAGAATACTTCATCTTGGGGAAATCTAGGCAAAAATTAGGGATTGTGGCAAGTAATTGCACCCGACCTATTTTGAGCAAGTCATTTGGTTCTAATTCATCATTCTCGACCAAAGATAAAAGCACTACAAATTTTGAAGTTGGTAGGGAGAGTAGTGATAATTGTATTCAATGTAGCCCTTTTCCATGTAAATTACCATTTTCAAACTTTGTAAAGATCCATGGAGTCTCGTCATTTACGGAATACCATTATATTAAATAAAGTTAAGCTTTTCACCAAATTGTTTCTATTCTTATTTACTTCTATTAAATTAAATTGAATTTTTATGATGATAATTTTTGAAATAAATCAATGAATAATTTTTTTTCTTAAAATAATAAAAACATTCACTTCAACAATAATTGATTTCAGCAAGAAATGTCAACATCAATCTAAGAACAGGTAAGTCTTGGAGTGTGGAGCATTGTTGGTCTTTCCCCTAAGTAGTTGGTCTAATAATTCATTTCCTCCCCAATAGTTTTTCATTTATCCCCGGTTTGGTCGATGAGTTTCTCCCCGAATAATCTCTTATCCCTAGTAAAGTTGGTGGGTTTTATCCTTAGTTGAGTTGACGATCGGTCCCCTTTGCAAATCCATATTCCCCAGCTGAGGTGCTCATGTTTTATATCCCCTTGTTACTTATTTATGATTGGACCCTGGAGATCCAGAACCTTTATTTGGTTTCCGTTCTACATTTGATTGTTTATCTTTCCCTTGGAATTGGTTTATTTCGCAATTTCCAAGAAGAATTCTATCGTTATTGAGGAACGTGACGGTCTTTTGTAAGTTGTAAATGCGCCTAAGAGGGGGGGTGAATTAGGTGATAAAAATTTCTTCGATCTAGTTTCCGGTTTTTGGATATTTTTGTTTAAGTGCGGAAAATTAAAATGCGGAAAGTAAACGACACCGGAAATTATAGTGGTTCCCTTCACAATCCGAAGGTACATCCACTCCCCTTTCACACGAAAGAGAATTCACTATAGTTAGAAATGGTACAGCCTATTCACACAACCGGTGATGCCTACTATCTAACCTATAGACAAACAAGTGTATGAAGAACAATCCTCTTCAAACACCAACCCTTGTGTCCAACAATCCTGGATCACAAGTCAAACAGAAAATAATTCTATGAATGATTTTAACAAAGATGTAGTGATATCAATCTTCTCTTGATTGATCTTCTCCTTAGATAAATAAGCCACTCAAAAGATAATATGCAAGTGTTCAACAAAATAATGAGATGAAAATTTTTATTATGAACACTTTCAAAAATTATTAAAGGAAAAATATGAGAGAGTGATTTATTTGAAGTTTGTATGAAAATTCTTGGAGGTCAAAATTCATTTTGAAAATTTAATAATTTATATTGCCAAAAATACCTTTTCAAAGAGGTATCATTTCCCTCATGAACATTGATGAAAAGATATAATTTTTCAAAGCCATTTTTGCTGTAACGAACAGTGTTAACCGGTTAACCATATGGGTTAACCGGTTAACGCATGCAAACGTTAACACAGAATTTGAAAATTGGGGCTGTTAACCGGTTAACCCATATGGTTAACCGGTTAACACTGTTTGAAATGCAGAAAAATACTTAAAAATAAATGTCTTGCATTTCAAGGTGTTAACAAAAAGTTATTTTAAAAGATGCAAATGCAAATCATAATTGTTGAACACTTGTATACTAATCTAAGAGTGAGTTAGATATACCTAAGAAGTGGATCAACAATCTTGCCAATGGTTGTCTTGAAAATGAAGCTTGATCAAAAATGCATATGCGGCTTTGGATACTTGATGCTTGAGATAACTTTGAAGCTCTTCTCTTTTTGCATTGATGCAAGTTGTCTTCATCAAAATACTTCTTGGATTGAAGCTTGCTTCTACAATCTCCCCCTTTTTGATGATGACAACCACTTTGCGATAGATGCAGAAGGATAAGTTTTTCTAAGATGATTTCTCCCCCTAAATTTAGGAACTCCCCCTAAATGATAGGCATACAACAATTCTGCATAGAAAATCATTAGAGAAAACACGTCTTCTCCCCCTTTGTCATTAGCAAAAAGGAAGAGACTTTAAGTAAAAGGAAAAGCATACAAGTAAACAGACATTATGCGATTATCCGAAAAGCATTGAATCACAACATATGACAGAATAAACAGGATTAAAAGTTAAGTGTTTGGTAGACATGACAAGCATAAACATAGTTTAACACCAATAAAAACACTAGAACAACATATAACAGAAAACATAAACAAGAAAGAAACATAGTGCTTTATTCTTCTTCCGAACCGGCCTCATCCTCCTCACCATCCGCTTCACTACCGTCAGCACCTTCATCATCTTCTACGGGAAGGTTGCGGGAACTCAACACTAGGTTCCGAAGACTCTTGATAGCACGGGTGGTCTCACGGTGGTGGTTCATCATGGTAGTATAGAGAAACTCATTGGTAATGCCACCTTCCGGAATAGAGAAGTTTGACGAGGAGGACCCATCATCATATTTGTAGGAGCCGTCGTTGCTTTGAATAATTCCAGTATTTTTCATGATGGTAACGCCGTTGATTTCATTTGCTGTAGTGGTCATAGCCAAAAAAGGTTCTCGCCCGATTTCCATATCTGTGAGTTCCAAAATCCTTGAAATAAGGCGACCGTATGGCAGCCTTGTCTTGAGAGAGAGTTGCTGTCGCAGATGATATAACATAGTGGGCAGCCAATTAACTCGGATCTTGTTCTTCACTGCAAACAGAACTTGCATTTCCAAATCATTAATTTGAGACAGGTTGGAATCCTTGGGCAGCAGAACATGGCAGATAACATAGTGCAGCATGCGATCGTCAACCGACAGATTTTTCGCATAGCAAAGGATGCGAGACGTGCGCTGTCCCGACACAACCACCTCCCGGGGAAATCTGCAGATAGAGTAGTAGTATTCCATCTTATCATACTGAGCCCACTTTCCTTCCTCATGATTAACACCTTTTCGTAGGAAAAAACCTGAATATGGAATCTTAAGAGACGCAGCCAACGTCCCAAGGTCGGTAACAATTTCACAGTTTCTAACAGTTGCATACAGCATGTGTTGTTCATCAGTATTTAGATTTAAGGTAAAATGATTCAGAAAGGATTTTACCAAGTCAGTGTAAATTTTCCCATCGTCAGTGATGAACTCATGCAATCCTTGAAACTTCAACAACTCAGGGAAAGAGAAAGTAGTGAAGGATTTTAGATTCACATACTTACCCTTAAGCAGATGTCGAACCCTGACCTTGAAGTCCATTCTCCTTTTCTTGGCAGTTTCCATTTTCAACTCTTCCTCTTCACTGCTTGAAGATGAGACAGGAGCCTTTCCCATTCTTGGTGGAGCCATGAAGAAGATGAAGATTCTAGGGTTTAGAGATGGATTTTGGGAAAAGGGGTTTGAGAGTTATGAAAGTTGAAAGGTTTATGGAGAGTAATGAGGAAGGAGAGAGTTATGAGGGGTAGGTGAAAGAACAAAGCACATGCAATGAACATAAACCCACAAAAAAAATAAAACATTTAATTAACACGTTCTGTTTTAAAACGAAAAAACAGAGTTGCTGTTGGGAGGCGTTAACCGGTTAACCTATACTGTTAACCGGTTAACGGACTGAATTTTTCAAAGAAAAAGGAGTGTTAACCGGTTAACCTATACCGTTAACCGGTTAACGGACTGAAATTTGTCAAAAATAAAAGAAAAACAGCAGCTCCGTTATGAAAATTCGGGAAAAGATTTTTACAAAAATTTTGCACAAAGTATTAGCACTTATCAAGACGCAACTTTCGATATAAAAATATTTTAAAACGGATAATATTTGGACATGCGAAAGTGAGAAAAACGGAAAACGGCAAAAAAGAAGTGCTAGCATAAAAACTGAAAGTAAACACATTTTTAGCAACTATACCACATAACAAGACATTTGAAGACAAGGTTAGATGTCACCTTCATTGAGAATACCGAGTTCTCGCCGAATTTTGAAGAATTGCTCTTTAGCCAATGGTTTTGTGAATATGTCAGCGAGTTGGTTATGTGTATCCACGAACGTAACATCTACATCTCCGTTAAGCACGTGATCTCGGAGGAAATGATGTCGGATATCTATGTGCTTCGTCCTTGAATGCATGACCGGGTTCTTTGTGATGTTGATGGCACTTGTGTTATCGCATCGAAGAGGAATGCAGCCGAGGTCTATACCAAAATCCAGAAGTTGTTGCTTGAGCCATAAAATTTGTGCACAACAACTGCCTGCTGCAATGTACTCTGCTTCGGCCGTGCTAAGTGCGACACATGCTTGCTTCTTGCATGCCCACGACACTAGTGCATTCCCGAGAATGTGACAGGTACCACTTGTGCTTTTTCTATCGGTCTTACAGCCTGCATAGTCAGCATCAGAATAACCAATCAAGGAACATGTACTACCTTTTGGATACCATAGTCCGACGTTCGTTGTTCCTTTGAGATATTTCATAATCCTCTTCACGGCGGTGAGATGTGATTCCTTCGGGTTTGCTTGAAAGCGTGCACACAAACATACACTAAACATAATGTCAGGACGGCTTGCCGTCAAATATAGTAATGAACCAATCATACCTCGATATTTTGTAATGTCTATTGACATTCCGGATTCATCTTGATCCACGTACGTTCCGGATCCCATAGGAGTGGACATCTCTTTGCAACTATCCATATCAAATCTTTTCAATAATTCCTTGCAATACTTGGATTGGTTGATGAAGATGCCATCCTTGGTTTGCTTGATTTGTAGTCCAAGAAAATAGTTCAATTTTCCCATCATGGACATCTCGAATTCTCCTTGCATCATGGTTGAAAATTCTTCGCAAAGATCTTTATTTGTTGAACCGAAGATGATGTCGTCGACATAGACTTGAGCCAATAAGGTGTTACCCTTGATTTTCTTTATGAACAATGTCTTGTCAACCTTTCCTTTTACAAAGCCCTTTTCACATAGAAAGTTGCTGAGGCGGTCATACCACGCTCTCGGTGCTTGCTTTAAACCATATAGTGCTTTCTTCAACTTGTAAACATGTGAGGGGTTCTTGAAGTCTTCAAAGCCCGGAGGTTGTTTGACGAAGACTTCTTCATTGATATAGCCATTTAGGAAAGCGCTTTTGACATCCATCTGAAACAATTGAAAGTTCATAGAACAAGCAAAAGCAAGTAATAATCGAATTGCTTCTAACCTTGCTACCGGAGCGAACGTCTCATCAAAATCAATTCCTTCTTGTTGGTTGTATCCTTGTGCGACTAATCTTGCTTTGTTACGAACTATGATCCCATTCTCATCAAGTTTGTTCTTGAAGACCCATCTTGTTCCAATGATGTGCTTGTTGTCCGGTCTTGGTACAAGACTCCAAACTTGATTTCTTTCGAATTGGTTGAGTTCTTCTTGCATTGCTACTATCCATTGATCGTCACCTAAGGCTTCATCGACTTTGGTTGGTTCTATTTGAGACACAAAAGCCATGTTGAGACAAGCATCTTTGAGATTTAGTCGTGTTGCAACGCCTTGGCTAATATCACCAATAACTTTATCAATGGGGTGATCTCTATGAGTCTTCCATTCTTTCGGTAGATCATGATGTTCTTCAATGATTGGTGATCCATCTCCTTGTGGAATTGATTGAATATTTGAAAGTTCCTTTTGTGATACATCTATTATATCATCATCGTCATCAACAACAAGGTTATCCTCTTTCGAGGGGTTAGTTTCATCAAAACATACATGCGTTGATTCTTCAATAGTAAGAGTTCTTTTATTGAAAATTCTAAAAGCTTTACTGGATAGGGAGTAACCAAGGAAGATACCTTCGTCGGATTTCTCATCAAACTTACCAAGATTGTCCTTTCCATTGTTGAGGACAAAACATTTGCACCCAAAGATGTGAAAGAAAGATATATTGGGCTTCCTTCCTTTGAAAAGCTCATACGGAGTCTTTTTGAGAATCGGCCGAATGTTGACACGGTTGCTAACAAAGCATGCTGTGCTAACTGCGTCCGCCCAAAAATATTTAGGAAGATTGGAGTCGCTGAGCATCGTTCTTGCGAGTTCCACCAAGGATCTGTTCTTTCTCTCTACGACACCGTTTTGTTGTGGTGTTCGTGGTGCGGAGAAGTTGTGGGAAATTCCGTGCTTTTCGCAGAATTCTTCAAAAATGTATTTTGAAATTCTCCCCCGTGGTCACTTCTAATGGAGATTATTGAAAGAGACTTCTCATTCTGAATTTGTTTTGCATATTTTTTGAAAGCCTTGAAAGCATCGCTTTTCTGCACAAGAAACAAAGTCCACGTATATCTAGAGAAATCATCAACAATTACCAAACCGTAAACATTACCTCCGAAACTTTTTGTTCTTGATGGACCGAAGAGATCCATGTGCAAGAGTTGAAGTGGCCTTGACGAAGACACAAAATTCTTGGATTTGAAAGTCGTCTTGGTTTGCTTTCCCTTTTGGCATGCGCCACACATCTTATCCTTGATGAACTTAATCTTTGGAAGACCAATGACAAGATCATGCTTTATTAATTTGTTCATGTGCTCCATGTGTATATGAGCGAATATTTTATGCCATAGCCAAGCCTCGTTGTTGTTCGTCATTAGGCATTTTACCTTCAAGGAAGAATCATCAAAAGAAGTCATAAAAATATTATTAACCCTTTTACCTTTTAGCAAGATGTCATGGGTGACTTCATGCTCTATCACACATTCATCTTTTGTGAAATTTATTCGGAACCCTTTGTCACACAATTGACTTATACTAAGTAAATTGTGCTTTAGGCCTTCAACATAAAGGACATCTTCGATGATGGTAGAGGGAGGTGCTCCAATGGTTCCTACTCCAAGGATCTTCCCTTTGGTGTCATCACCGTATGTAACATATCCTTTGGCCTTTAACGATAGATGTGAAAATTTGTCGATGTCGCCCGTCATATGCTTTGAACAACCGCTATCAAGATACCATTGATTAGAAGTTGTCTTCAAGCATACCTACAAAACAAAATCAAGTTTTGTTAGGTACCCAAATTGCTTTGGGTCCTTGGTAGTTAGTACCCTTTTTAACCCACACATAATGCCCTGTTGGAACGCTAAAGTTTCGCACATAACAAGCATTAGGTGTGTGCCCTTTGATTCCACAATAAAAGCAAGTTGGTTGAAAATTACTTCTATATCTAGGAACATAATTCTTCTTCTTAGCAATCATTTTCTTTTTATGACTTTGATGCATAATTTTAGAATTGTTTACTTTCTCTTTTGCACCTTGTTCACTTGCTTTAACAAAAATGGTCTTATTTGTGCTTGGTTTAGAAAACTTAGAATATCCTAACCCACTTTTGTCATTAGAATACCTTTGGTGTTTAAGAATTTCTTCCAACCCAATTTGACCTTTTTCATATCTTTCTAAAACTCTTTTAAGTTGAACAATTTGAAAAGATAAAGATTCACAATTCTTACATGCAAGACTTTGTTTTTCATCCATCATCTTTTGTTTTCCACTTTCAATATATTTTTCCAAAGCAGTATTTTTTTCTTCTAAGGATGAAATTTGTTTCTTTTGGGATGAAATACTTTTATACAATGTCTTGCATTCTTTTAAGAGTTCATTTATAACATCTTGTGCGTCATTGTCATAAACAGAAAAATTGCTACTCACCTCATCGATTTCTTCATCGGAGTGATGTGAAGCCATAAGAGCCATGTTTGCACATTCATCGCTTTCCGATTCCGAAGATGAACTGATCTCATTATTGTCCCAAGCGACGTAAGCCTTTTTGTTTTTGAATTCCTTCTTGCCTTTGAATCCTCCTTTCTTTGCAAGTTTTGGGCAGTCCGGCTTTATGTGACCTTGCTGTCCACATTCATAACACGTAACGTCTTGCATTGATGTGGATGCTTCCTTTTTCCTGAAATGGTTATTCTTTTTAGGATAAGAGGAATTTTTATTTTTATTAAAAAACTTACCAAGCTTCTTTACAAGAAGCATAAAGTTCTCATCTTCGGACGTCTCATCATCTTTGTCCCTTTTTGAATCAACCTTCAAGGCAATTCCCTTGGACTTCTTTTCTTGACTTTCGTGCTTCTCGAGCCTTCCAAGTTCCAATTCGTGTTCTTGAAGTTTTCCAAATAGAGACGCGGATGTCATTGTTGAGAGACTCTTCTTTTCCGAAATAGCGGTCACTTTCGGTTGCCATTCTCTTGTCAAAGATCTTAGGACTTTCAGGTTGAGATCATCATTAGTGAAAGTTTTACCCAGGGCGATCAAGTGATTTGTTAGATGGACGAATCTCTTTTGTAGGGCAACTATAGATTCACCGGGCTGCATGCGGAACATCTCATATTCTTGGCTTAGGGTGTTTAGCCTCGATCTCTTCACTTCGGTGGTTCCTTCATGTGTTTCAACCAAGGTGTCCCAAATCTCCTTTGCTGATTTACATTGAGATATACGGAAGAACTCGTCCATACTGAGAGCGCTTTGGAGTATGTTGATTGCCTTCTTCTCATTCAGAATCCTTTTCTTATCATCTTCGTCATAAGTGTTTTTCAACTTTGGGGTACCAACTCCATTCACCACATTCACGGGTTTGTGTGGACCTTTTTCAACTGCTTCCCATATACCTTCTCCTTGGGCCTCAAGATGTGCCTTCATTCTTATTTTCCAGAAGTCAAAATATTCTCCGGAGAAGAGTGGGGGCTTGTTGCTACTTCCACCATCTTTGAAAACCGGATTTGTGCTTGCGGAAGCCATGCTGGATCTCTAGGAACAAGTTACCTATAACTTGCTCTGATGCCAAATGTAAGTTGTAAATGCGCCTAAGAGGGGGGGTGAATTAGGTGATAAAAATTTCTTCGATCTAGTTTCCGGTTTTTGGATATTTTTGTTTAAGTGCGGAAAATTAAAATGCGGAAAGTAAACGACACCGGAAATTATAGTGGTTCCCTTCACAATCCGAAGGTACATCCACTCCCCTTTCACACGAAAGAGAATTCACTATAGTTAGAAATGGTACAGCCTATTCACACAACCGGTGATGCCTACTATCTAACCTATAGACAAACAAGTGTATGAAGAACAATCCTCTTCAAACACCAACCCTTGTGTCCAACAATCCTGGATCACAAGTCAAACAGAAAATAATTCTATGAATGATTTTAACAACGATGTAGTGATATCAATCTTCTCTTGATTGATCTTCTCCTTAGATAAATAAGCCACTCAAAAGATAATATGCAAGTGTTCAACAAAATAATGAGATGAAAATTTTTATTATGAACACTTTCAAAAATTATTAAAGGAAAATATGAGAGAGTGATTTATTTGAAGTTTGTATGAAAATTCTTGGAGGTCAAAATTCATTTTGAAAATTTAATAATTTATATTGCCAAAAATACCTTTTCAAAGAGGTATCATTTCCCTCATGAACATTGATGAAAAGATATAATTTTTCAAAGCCATTTTTGTTGTAACGAACAGTGTTAACCGGTTAACCATATGGGTTAACCGGTTAACGCATGCAAACGTTAACACAGAATTTGAAAATTGGGGCTGTTAACCGGTTAACCCATATGGTTAACCGGTTAACACTGTTTGAAATGCAGAAAAATACTTAAAAATAAATGTCTTGCATTTCAAGGTGTTAACAAAAAGTTATTTTAAAAGATGCAAATGCAAATCATAATTGTTGAACACTTGTATACTAATCTAAGAGTGAGTTAGATATACCTAAGAAGTGGATCAACAATCTTGCCAATGGTTGTCTTGAAAATGAAGCTTGATCAAAAATGCATATGCGGCTTTGGATACTTGATGCTTGAGATAACTTTGAAGCTCTTCTCTTTTTGCATTGATGCAAGTTGTCTTCATCAAAATACTTCTTGGATTGAAGCTTGCTTCAACATCTTTGTCACAACATCCCCAGCAATTTGCTTAAATCCTCATACAGAGTTTTATCTCTTGTATTCCCCAGCGGAGTTCATCTTCTCATAGAAAGTTCCCTCTTTCTTGGTAGTGTCTGATTCTGAGTAGTATTTGATTTAATCCCCTGCAAGGTTGTCTCCCATTTAACATGGTGTTGACTTAAAATTCCCTGAAGTATTGATTTGTATGGATCCTCAGCAGATCCTTATCCATACTCAGCGTGTTTGGTTGATCATCCTTCAATAATGATCTCCTCCCACAGGTTTTACCGTGATTGATTGGAAGCATGTTCTCCATGATGTTCCCTAGCCAAAGTCGTTTTATTCAGAGCTAGATGATTTATTTTCATCCCTAACATTTTCTCCAATTGAGGTTTCCATCTTTTTGAGATTAGTCGAGTGTTTAGTGATGATTCAAATATTTTTTATTAGTATCCTTTGTGTTGATTTTGTCAGCATAATCATAATCACATACATACATAGTCATACATAAAACACAACGTTATATATTTCATTGTGCATTTTATCGCATTGATTTTTCTTCTGATCCCCTGCTTTGGAGATATTAGTTTCCTATGCAGATTTGGTGCGTCTGTGCTCCTTCAATTGTAGAGTGTCAGCCCCTTAAGCAAAAAGAGTTTATCCTTTCTCATTCCCCACTGAGTTATTTCCTCGTGGATGATGATTATTTCAGTTTCCTCCCTAGTTTATTATTTGGATGGAACCTCTCCCCCTGAGTTATATCCACATTGGGTTGCGTCTTTGATTGACCGTTCATTTCTAGTTCTTACCTAGATAGATCTTTTGGTCTCCAAGAGTTTATTACCCAGCAACTAGTGATATTCTTCTTAATGTTGAGTAATTACTTTTGCCAAATACCCGGTAAAATGTAATCTATTTCCTTTGTTTTCCCCAGCGAATTCGTTTTCACGTTTCGCCCAGAGAGTTTATCCTTGATATGTTCACTTTAACCGGTAATGGATTGTCTCTTCTTTGTGGTTTCTACCTAGTAAAAAGGTAGTTGTAATCCCTATTTATTCCCTAGAGAGTCTATCCATGATATGTTCACTTTAACCTGTGACGGGTTTTCTCTTCTTTATGGTATTCTACCTAGTAACCAGTAATTGTAATTCCTACTTTCTCCTGTGGAGTTTATCCTTGATATGTTCATTCTAACAGATGACAAATATTATTCTTTTGAGTTTATCCTTGATATGTTCATCCCAACCGATGACAGATATTCTCTTTGGTATTCCGCCCATTAACTGGTAGATATATTTCCTATTTTTCCCAGGCAGTTTATCCTTGATATGTTTACCCTAATAGGTAACAAATATTCTTCCTCAGTCCCCAGGTGGTATATCCTTGATATGTTCATCCTAACCGATGAAGGATATTCTTCCTTTGAGTTTATCCTTGATATGTTCATCCTAACCGGTGACGGATATTCTCTTTGGTCTTCTACCCAGTAACTGGTAGTTGTAAATCCTATTTGATCTATTTCCCCGGTAGGTTATTCTTACCCAGTTGACGAGTAACGAATACACCTCTTTTAATCAGCGAGTCATCCTTGATATGTTTACCCTAACCGGTAACAGATGTCCCTTTGTTAGAGTATATTATCTTTCTACCCAGTAACCAGTAATAGATAATATATCTCTTGTACTCTTGTGTTGAAGTCCTTTCTTCCCCAGTTGAGCTTGAATGCGTATTTCCTCAGTGAAATTGCCTTTTCCTGTTTGGATTGCATATTTCAGTTTTGTTCTGATCTGTAAGACCCCAATTTTGAACTTAAGATCCCTCATGCATTTCATCATAAGCATTAGCATTGGGATCATACCTTGGTATCCTCCTTACCCATTCTCATTGTGTTTGCTTTGGGAGAGATCACCAAGCATTTTCTGATTATATCATACTTGCTTTTATCATTTCACTAACCAAAATACCAAAAATATGTCGTTGTATCTATCTAACTCTTTTGTAAGTAAGGGACATGATTTCCTTGATTCATTGGTCACATCTAGGGTTTGAGACCCTCATGAACAAAGATCACAATCAATAATTGATTCAAGAATGGTTATAAGCATCATGTATGAGTCCCAGTTGTTTCTACATGTTATATTGATCAAGTTTGCTTCAAGAGTTTGTGGGTGATTTGCCTTGGAAACCCTAGTTTGACTAGGTATCTTGAGTAACTTCTCCAACAACCTATCTCACCTATTGATCAAATTTCTCAAGGGAAACTTCAAAATTCATCATCTTATGCATATATGATCTACCATGAGCCAAGAAAGTCAAGAGATTTGGAAATTAGCTAGTTGGTTGATGATGGTTGACCAGATAAATTCATCTAATCAAAACTGGGACTCCCTAGACCCTATCTCCTACAATTTTCACCATATGAAAATGATTCCAAGAGAAAACTTACTCTAAATGACATTATAAACAACTTTCATGTTGGGACCTAGAGCAAGTTTTTCTTGGAAAATCATTTTCTATGTTGAAACATTATAGGTCATTTTGTCTAAACCCTAATTTGAAAGTCAACTTCCCAAGGCCATAACTTGCTCAATTTTTATGATATGAAAGATTTACATGTTGCACAATCAAATTCAATGTGTCTAATTCAACTTTGATGTTTGGAGTGAGAGCAAATTCAACTTATTTGAACATGTGATATGAGGCTACATTATAGGTTACTTTTGACTTATACCATTGAAATTGGTGACCATTTTGAATGTATTTGAGATAGCTCATTTGAAGCTCCCATAAAAAGTTAAGCAAGGTGGAATATTGAGACATATGGCTTTACACTTAGAAAATCTTTGATATGTCAAATTTTTCCAAACTTCCACTTCAAATATCTCCAAGGTCCAAGCTCCAAATAAAAAAGTGTTCAACATAAAAATTGTTCCTCTTGATCTCACCTTTCCAAATAGCTAAAATTCATGCATTTTGGGTGAGAAATGCATAGGCTGCACATGGCTTAAACATGATGGCATCATGTGTGATGGATCAAACTTCAAACAAAAATGCTCAATTTCCTTGCAATCCAATTCACCTCCATTGCATCTGAACTTCATTTTACAATCATTTCATGGGCCTATGCGCGCCTATGCAGCTTGCTTACATCATTTTGCCAAAATTGGAAACTCGAATGAGTGTGCAAATATCATTTGAATTATCTATAAATTGAAGCTCTTGTGATCAGAATTCACACACACACTGCGCCATCTTTGATTCCCCACAGAAAACCCTTCATGCCAAGAGGATAAACCTGAAAAATTCTGTTGAATTTGAGCTTGAATCTCCACTATTTTGGAATTCATTTCTTCAGGAGTCCATCGATTCTAAGCCATTCCATTCCTCTTCTGCAAGCAATTGAAGTGAACCAAAGCACGATTCAGATCAAGATCTAGCAAGCTCAGACCTCCATTGGAGGTAATTTGCAGAAAATTTGATCTCTTCGATTCTCCTTGTTTCTTGCTCAATTCTTTTGATTATTGTGTTGGCTGAAGTCCTACCAATGTAGGCATGGTGTTTGAGTTGTTTTGATGCTAAATCGAAGCAACTCAGATCATGAACCTCATTTTTCAATTCCACATATCTCTCAACATAGTTGGAATTGGAAGAAATGGAGGTGATATTCGTGCTCAGTGATGTTTTCTCTTTAAAATCATGTCCCTGTTTGAAATTTTGGTGATAGTTGATGATGACAAGTCCGACGAAGCTCGCTGGAGAAGACAACCGGAGTTCTGGCTCCGGTGATGATGTGTTTGAGGTCTAGACCGTGTGATCCAATTCATGTGTTATAATCTTAGTCGTGCATTGTGATTAACAAGTTTGCAGCGCAGTTGACTCACGTGTTGGTGGAACGTGCGCTGTGGACCATCAGATCTGTCACCTCAATTAATGAAGGAGATCTGATGGTCCACGTATTTTTGCATTTTCTTATTTTCCTTTTAATTCCATTTTCTTCAATTACTCATATTAAATTCAATATTGATCCAAAAAATATGGGACTTTCACCAAAAAATTTCAAATATTTTTCTCTTTTATATTGTGAATTAAAATTATTTTTTGGATCATTATTAATATTTTTCATGAATTAATTGATTTTTCATTTGTTTTTAATTGTTTAAAAATATTTTAAGTGTCCAAAAATTATGAATTTTTTTATCCAAGGTCCTTTTACCTTGTTTGACCATGATAAATCACATGGCCATTTATTTGGTGTTTTGATGTGATTTTAGGATTTGGACAAAACATATTTGAATTTAATACATTATTTTAATATTTTTAATTGAATAAATGCCATTTTAATTGTGTTGATCATTTGGATTGACTTATTTGATTTTCTCATTTGTTGTTGGGCCTTGGTCAAGGTTGATTTGACTTTGTCAAGTTAATGTTATTGGATTTAGGGGATTGATGGAATGTACATTCCATCTCCCAAAATGAATGAATAATATTAATTTGGTAAAAGTCCTCCTTTGACCAATTTGTGATCTCATTCATCGCCTTCCCTCTTCATCTAATTCCCCTTCTTCATCCGTTCATTTACAATTGGCCACTGACATCTCAAAAGTCCTAATGTTGGTTGATTGAAAGATTAACATGAGTATGGATGAGATTAGGCCACACCTTTGCATATTTTTTGTGTGTGGTATGTTTAATGAGCATAGTTCTTAATACTATGTCTCCAACATGCATTAACACCAAAAGTTTATTGCCTGGCCTCAAATAAACATAACGCTAAATTTGTGACATAAAGAGGCATAAGCCTTCTAGTCAGTGAGATTGTAAGTCTCCCCCCTTCCATGGTATTGTGTGGAAACTTGGCCTTCTTTCCTTCCTTTGGAAGATATTTTGGTTCAAGAATCCATGCTTGTGGCAAGTGGGTTGAGTGTTCTCCAAAGAATGTCTTGAAATTAAAAATCAAAACAAAACTAACTATTAACTTACTAACCATTAACTTTTACTTTCAAGCTTTTACTTTTAATGCAATTTACTTTTATTGTTCTATTATCATTTGTCATTGTACATATCATTCTAATTGTTTATGTTTATGCAATTTTCACTTTATCCACTTGGACCATATTGTGTGACATTCTTTGTTGCTTTGTTTGTTTGATTGATCTTTGACCATTAATGCACATAATAATAACAAAAAACCCTAAAATACTTTTGAGTGGACTGTTGTTTTGATCTCCCCAATTGGACTTAGAACTTAGGCAACATCCCTTTGCTAATGGACTTAGCCAATGCCAATTTGTTGAAGAACCAAGAGCCTGCAAGTTTGAATTCATATGAGACATCATTCTAGACCTCTCCAGATTCATCTACAACATTGATCATTGTTAAGCTGTTATGTTGAACCTGTGACTTGTGGACTTCATCTGCTACATAGGCTATTCTGAAGAAGATCATTGAAATGGATAAGATTGGATGAGGCCATCTTTATTTTATGCCTTTGCTCTTCAAGATTGATATAATTGTGCATTTGTGTGTTGCTTGATCTAAAAAGTCCAAGGGAGATTTGGGTTTCTATTGACATACTTGTCTATTGGATTGCTCCCATTTGGTCAGATCTTATCAACTTTAAACTTTGAAATTTTTGTGCATAGGGTAGTCTCTTCATCTTCTCCCCATTTCTTTAATTGTAAAATCTCTCCCTCCATTTTCAAAACCCTTCTTTGTGTGAACTATTTTGTTCTAAACTTTGACCACTTTTTCAAAAGGTAGAAACTTTGGCCTTATGCCATTGCATTTTCAAACTTATTTTCTTAAATCAAAATTGTAGATAAATTTAACTATACTTGACTTAAACTTTCAAAAGGCCAAAAAGAACTAACTCATTCGAACCATTTTAGGCCTTAGTGCCTTTCAAACTTAAATATTTGTTAAAACCAACATACTCACTTTGAAATTTATAGCACGGAATACGAGGTTTTGATCCCTCATTTATATGTTGGTACGTAGGCACAAGACCGAAGGTCTTGTCAAACACAAAAATACAATTAATCAACCCATTCTATTTGTTTGTAAACATCACTTTGTACAAAATACATATGCACACAAAAAGGGCTCCCTAGGAGTACCTAGGACACTTTGGGTGCTAACACCTTCCCTCAGGGTAACCAACCCCATTACCTGTGATCTCTGATTTTTATTAGTTTTTATTTGAAAACTTCTTATTATTTGGGTTTTGTTCGCATTTTTTCCCTTTTCCCTTGGAAACAATAAAATCACGGTGGCGACTCTTGTTAATTGATCTTTAGCTTGTCAATAGCTTGATGATCATAAATTTCCCGCTACATGATCTATTCCTATCCCCTACAGATTTCCCTGGTTCCCCAACCGAGTCTTTCCATCGATTTATTTTTGTGGAAATCCCTCACGTCTGCAGTAGATTTCAAGTTGTAACCTGGCCTACGCATAGCTTTTATCCTCGGAGTCTCTGTCTCCCCAATGAGTTTTCCTTATGGAATGCATTTTTCTCCTGTGGACTATCGGTCTCTCCGGATTCTTTTCCTTCATGGCAATATATTCCCCTCAAAGATTATTTTTACATACATATCATATGCATCATGAGGTCTCTTAGGGACAAAAGTTTGTTTCTAGATATTGTTATTTAAGTCCATTATACTAAGTTGATACAAAGATTTTAACATTCACATCCTCAGCTAGAATATCCTTAAATAGGGGCAGCTGTAAGACCCCAATTTTGACCCTAATATCCCTCATGCTATCTCATCATATGAATTGGCTTTGGGATCACACCTTGGCATCCTCCTTACCCCTCATTTATTGGGTTTGCATTGGGAGAGATCACCAAGCACATTTGATTGTATCATACTTTGTTTTTCTTTATTTACTAACCAAAATACCAAAAATATGTCTATGTATAACTTTACTTCTTTTGTAGCTAGTGTATGCATCCACCCATGGTCTATCAAGCTCACATCTAGGGTTTCAGACCCTCAATGCAAGGAGATAAATCAAGAGATGGTTCGTAATGGTTCTAGACATCATATATGGATCCCCATGTTCTTCCTTTATCATTTTGATCAAGAAATCATCAAGAGTTTGAAGCTTGTTTGCCTTGGAAGCCCTAATTCATATGGGTATCTTGTGTGACTTCCTCAGCAAGTTTCTTCAACATTTGATTAAATATATCAAGGGATACTTATTCAAACATCATATTATTCATATATGATCCTCCATGAGTCCCAAAGATCAAGATAACCTCAAGTTTGCGAGTTGGTTCAAGATGGTTGACTAGAGAAAGCCAACTAGTCAAAACTGGGGTTCCCAAGACCCTATCTCCTAAAAAGTTTGTCATATGAAAATGATTCCAAGAGAAATGTTACTCTTTATGACATTCCAAACAACTTTCATGTTGGCATATGGAGCTAGTTTTGCTTGTAAATTTTATGGTGAAAATTATAGGTCATTTAGTATGTGCCCTAGTAAAGAGGTCAACTTCCTAGGACCATAACTTGCTCAATTTTTATGAGATGAAGTACATACAAGTTTCATTATAAATTTCAATATGTCCTCTCCAACTTTCATTATTTGAGAAAATTAAAATTCAACTTGAAATTGCATGTGCCAAGAGGAAACATTATAGGTCATTTTGGACCATTACCATTGAACAAGCAACTTTCCTCAACTTCTAAAATGCATAACTCCTTCATGCCGAATCCAAATGAGGTCAAATTTGTGACCAAATTTAAGAGTATTGAAATAGAAACAACTTTTATGAAAGAACTTTTTCCATTTGAAGCTCATAGCAAAAGTTATTCAAAGTGGAAGAAGTGGATATTTGACTTGGTACTTAGAAATATTTCAATTATGTTTGATTTCTCAAACTTCCACCTCAACATTAATCATGATCCAAGCTTCAAGTGGGAAAGTATTAAACATGAAAGTTGTTCCCCTTGATCTCACTTTTCCAAAACTTCCAAGATCACTTCATTTGGATAAGATTTGAGGGACTTGCGCATGGCTCCTTTGTTGGGTTTGTTTTGGCAAGTTTTGGATTCAAATGATCATTTCCCTTTGCATGCTTCCATGTGATGATCTCAGTACTCATTATTCATGAATTGAAGTTGGATTACATCATTATTTAGGCCCAAATCATTAACCATGCATCCATGCATTATGGTTTCCAATTTTGTCAAAAAAAATTCGAAGGGTGCAAAATTGAATCCAATTTCCTATATAAACAAGTGCATTACCTCAAGAATGACAGAGACACCTTGCCCAAGCTTTGCCAAGAGATCTTAGAACCTCACACCATAGAATTCCTTGAAGATTTCTTTTAAATTGAGTTTGAATTTCACCTTCTGTTTTGAAGTTCAAACTCAAAGGATTCATAGCCTTTCTCATCTCAATTGATCACTGCAAGCAAGAGGACGAAGAATCAAGCAAATTTAGATCGAGATCAAGCCAATTTGAAGCTACCCGAATGTTATTTTTCAGAAACTTTGAGCCTTAGATTCTCTCTCAATTCTTCACAATTCTCTTGGACTTTTGGGTGGCTGAAGTCCTATCAATGTAGGCTACAAGAATGAGTTACTTTGAGGTAAAATCAAAGTAACTCAGATCATGAACCTCAAACTTCAAATCCATGTATCTTTCTATATACTTGGAATTGGAAGAAATGGAGGTCAGATTCGTGCTCCTGAGCATTTTTCCTTCAAAAACATGTACTCACTTTTCATTTTTCAATTGGTTGAGGGTGGACTAGTCCAGTGAGGTCCACCGGAGAAGATGATTGGAGCTAGGGCTCTGGTTGTGCGTTGGCAAGGTCCAAGCCATCTGATCTGGTTCCCATGTTTTAATCCTGAGCATCCATTATGATTACCATGTTTGCAGCGCTTTGACTCTGGTCTATGGTGGATAGCGTGTGTGTGGCCATTAGATCTGCCACCTCAATTAATGAGGGAGATCTGATGACCCTTGTTTTATTTATATTTTCTGATTTTTCATTTAATTGCCTTATTTTATTTAATTCATAAAAATTTCATTTTTTATCCAAAAAATATGGGTTTTTCACCAAAAATATTTAAATATTTTTCTCTTCCATATTTTGAATTAAAATTATTTTTAGCTTGATTTTGGTATTTTCCATGAATTAAATGTTTTTATGCATATTGTTAATTGTTTAAAAATACTTCTGAGTTTTTAAAAATAGTGAATTTTTTTGTCTAAGGTCCTTTGACCTTGTTTGATTTAGGATAAATCCCTTGGCCATTTATTTGGTGTTTTGAAGGAATTTTAGGTTTTGACCAAATTTAAATGCATTTTAATCCACTTTTAAATTGATTTTTAATTGATTAAATGTGTGAAAATGTTGTTGAGCCATTTTTATGGTCTTGTGATGTTTGACTTTCTGTTTGGGCTTTGGTTGAAGTTGATTTGACTTTTGTTGGATCAAAACCATTGGATTTAACGGATTGATGAAATGTACATTTCATCTCCCAAAATGAATGGATGGTTTTGATTTGATGAAATTCCTTCCATGATCAATTTGTGTTTCTATTTCCCCCTCTCTCTTCATCTTCATCCCTATTATTTGTCATTCCCTCCATTTGACCAATGAAAGCTCTAATGTTTAAAGGCTAATTGATTCTTCAATGACCTTCTGTGAGATGAATCAATACAAGTGTGACTGAGATAGGTCCTTCCCATTTTATTTTAGTGTGTGGTGTGTTTTAGGAGTTTGGTTCTTTGTACCAAATCTCTAACATGCATTAACGCCTATATTTTTATTGCTCGGCCTCAGATAGTTGTGACTTCTGCATAAGTCCAATTATGATTTCTTAACAAAGAGCTAAATTTGACCATAAAGGCATAGCATTCTAGTAAGTGAGATTGTAAGTCTCTCATTATTCATGGCATTGTTTGGAGACTTGACCTTTTTTCCTATCATGGGAGCTAGTGGCATAGTTGTTGAATCATCCAAGTTGGATCCCTTCTCATGGAAGATGTCTTGGTTTAAGGATTCATACTGTTGAATGAATGGTTGAGTGTTCTCCAAAGAATGACTTAATCAATTAAAAATCACCTCTAACACCACTAACTTTTGAATAACTCTTATTCATTATGCTTTTACTTTTAAGTTATTTACTTTATGCAATTTAACTTTCAGTCATTTATAATTCCTTGCCATTTACATTTCATATAACTTGTTTATGTTTCAGCCCTTTTCATTTTTTTCTCATTTGAGCCATATCTTGTGATTGTATATATTTTTTTGTCTGTTTTGATTTTGTTTATGGTCTTAGGACCCTAAAACACCAAATAACAACAAAAACCCTAAAAAACATTTAGTGGATTGTTGAACTTGATATGAGCTTTTGGACTTAGAATTAGACAATATTCCCTTTGCTAAAGGACTCGGCCAATGCTAACATTTGAGACTAAGCTATCTTGAAACTGTGATTTCATCTGATGCAAGACTTGAGAATTTCTTGGATTCATTTGCTACTTTATCTTTGTGCTCAATTGTTATTTTTATCTTGTGTATGTTGTTTTGTTCTAAGTTGATGAAGGAATATTTCATCTGGTACATTGGAAGACAATGAAGACTGCTAGATATTGGAATGCTTGCTTTGATGTGGCCATCTTTATTTGATGCCTTAATTTTTATGATGTCTGGATATTTTTCATTGCTTATTGATCATGGCTTGATTAAAGTCCAAAGGAAAATGGGTTTCTGTATAACATTCTTGTCTGTTGGATTGCATCCCATTTGTTAGACCTTTTCAACTCTTAACTTTTAAATGTGTGCTTAAGATAGCCTCTTCATCTCCTCCCACTTCTTAAATTTCAAAATATCACCTTCTTTTCAAAAACTTTACTTTGCTTGTGATTTCAAACTTAGACATTGTTTAATGATTAGAAACCTTGGCCTTATGCCATTGAATTTTCAAACTCTTTCTTAAATCAAATTTGTAAATAAACTTAACCATATTGACTTAAATTTCAAAAGACAAAAAGAACTAATAACTCCATCAAATTTTTGACCCTTTGTGCCTTTTATTATTAAACTTTTGTTAAAAGCAATTCACCAACTTATTTAAAACTTTTACCATGAACTACGAGGTTATGATCCCTCATATGTTGGTATGTAGGCATAAGACCGAATGTCTTGTCAAACACAAAAATATAATCAATGAATTCTTTTCTCATTCATACGCTCTATTTTACCAAACATCATTTATACCAAAAATGCATGAACACATAAAAAAGGGCTCCCTAGGAGTACCTAGGACACTTTGGGTGCTAACACCTTCCCCTTATGTAACCAACCCACTTACCTATAATCTCTGGAATTTTATTAGTTTTGATTTGAAAACTTCTTATCTTCGGGTTTTTTCATTCTTTTCCCTTTTCCTTTAGAAACAATAAAAGCGTGGTGGCGACTCTGGTTTTAGTGATGTCAAGTTTATCCATAGCTTCATGGTCGTGAATTTACCGCTACACCAGCTCCCTCCAACTTTGGGCATATTCCTTGAACGTTTCTTCCTTCTGAGACATTAACCTCAATTGATCTCTATCTGGCACCATATCCATATTATACTTTTACTATTTTACAAAGGCCTAATCTAAGTCTTTGAAAGTACGGATGCTAGCACTGTCTAGGCCCATATACCATCTAAGGGCAGCTCCAATTAGAATATCCTGGAAGTATTGAATAAGTAGTTGGTCGTTGTCAATTTGAGTAGACATCTTCCTGGCATACATGACAAGATGACTCAACGGACAAGTATTCCCCTTGTATTTTTCAAAGTCTGGGACCTTGAATTTCATAGGAAACTTGACATTGGGAACTAAACATAGCTCATCATCACTCTTCCCAAACAAATATTTCCCTCTTAGAGTTTTTAATTCTTTGTGCAACTCAAGGAATTGGTCATTCATTTCATCCATTTTCTCGTAAACATATGGACCTTCAAACGACTCAGAGTGGTAGGTGGTGTCCTCAACACGAGGCCGAGTATGTACAATAGGAGGAGGCACAGTCAGGAACGAGCTAGATACCGACACATAAGCAAAAGTAGGCGCATACTCTTCAGGCATAAAATTCGGTGGCATTCCCCACGGGAATCCATATGGCATGGCAGGAATAGACTGACTAGCCTCCATAGGCACAGTTGATGAAGTAGTCTTTGAGATGACAATGGTCTGAGGAGGAGGAGTTGCAGAAGGTTGAGATTGTTGGTTCTGAGTAGCTATTACAGACTCCATCAGGGTTATGAGTCTGGCAATCTTGTCCTTTAGCTCTCTGTTCTCTTGCTCGAGGTGCTCCATTCTTTTTAAATGATTATCTCAGGTGTTGTAAGGATGAGTCAGCTTGGTTGATACACAGAAGAAGAACTGATAAGACACCTGGCGGGAGAAACCTGCTATGCAAATGATGCATGAAATGTAATGTTTTTTATTTTAGTTTCAAGGAACATATGAAGTCTTATTTGCAAATATTAACAATAACAATTCAATTGATCATAAAATCTCTTTTTATTTATAAAATTTGGAAGGATTACACTGAGTATAATTTTAGAAACCAAAGTACAAATACAAGAGAAAAGGAATCTATCATCCTATGGATCCCTAGCAACTATATCAGCCGATCTTGCTATGGGAGCATAATTCCTTTGGATGCGTCGAATCTCGGACTCAAATGATGTATTCATCTGAGCCTTCTCGAGAACAAGCTGGTCAACAATCATCTTCTAAGCACCGGAAGGTTGAGGCATACTAGACGCAACTAAACCCTCTAGTTCTCTATGTCTCTTTACTGGACGATCCTCAAGAATCTCAATAAGTGCATCCTTGTCTTTTGACTCAAGCTGCAACTCCTCATGCTTTCAGTTCAAAGCATGGAACGACTCTTCCCACAAGTCTTTCTCTTGCTTCATCATGGAAAGTATGTCTTCCAACTCCTCTACGTCTTGGTTAGGGAGAGTTGATGGCTAATCCACAACCACAAACATAGGTCTCTCACAAGCGTACGACATCTTGAGCTCCAAAGCTCTCTTCTTCACCCAAATAATGTAAGCTTCCAAAGATACACAGTTGCATGGACCAAACTCAGATCTTCCTTTCCTATGCACATTGTGCCAAGCATGCACCATTCTACTCTTCAGAAGTTGGGGATCTTTATCCTCTTGATAGAATAGACCTTCTAACTTAGTGTTATTAGGTTTATCTCTCAAGGGGAACCCAAGTTGACGGCGGGACAATGTTGGGTTGTAGTTGATTCCTCCATGCGTACCAATGAGAGGCACGTTAGAGAACTCACCACAACTATCAATAATGTGCAAACTACCCAATGCATAATCATACCAAACAATATCATCATTAGTAAGAGACATAAGTCTCTAGGACCACCGTAGACATTGTCGGTTCTCCATGAAAGCAGGTGTCTGAGGCAAGTGCAAAATAAACCACTTGTATAGGAGAGGAACAGAACATACAATAGTCCCACAACCTTTAGAATTCCTCAAATGCAAAGAGAAATACATGTCACCCAACAGAGTCGGAACATGATTCCCAATCAAGAAGATTCTAATGGTGTTAACATCAATAAAATCGTCAATATTAGGGAGCAAAATTAGGCCTTAAATGAGCAATACCAAGATAGTCTCAAAAGCATGCATGCTACCGGCTTGAGCAAAAATAATAGCTCTACTGATGAGAAACTCAGAAGTCAATCCAAGAATTCCTCCTTTCTTCACCAAATGAGCATCAATCTCAGATTTCTTCAGATGAAGAGCTTCAACTATGACATGAGATCTTTGGATCTCCTCCAATCCATTGAAAGGTACCTTGTTAGATACGGGTATACCTAAGAGATGGGCATACTCCTCCAACATGGGCACAAGCTAATATTCGAGAAAAGTGAAACACCGATAAAGAGGGTCATAGAACTGAACTAAAATGCTCAAAAGTCCTTCAACCACATCAACAGATAACACAGACAAGAGTTTCCCATGATGTTGCTTGAAGTCCAAGGGATTTAATACAAAGGATGACAACTTCCTTAGCTCTTTCAAATTAGGACATATGAAACTGTACGTCTTAATGTTCCTTCATCCCCAATCTATGGTATGGAAATATTTGCAAACAAGACCTTAGTTCCTTGAAATTTATTTTTCTGTGATGAATGTCATGATGTGCATGTATGCATGAATGCAACAATCACACACAATGGATCACACATAAGCAAAACACAAACAAAGGTCAAGGGGTGGATCAAGTCATCATCAATATCAATCATCCATTCTGGTGGATTACGATTTTCACCTTATCAACACCCAAGTTCCATCGATATTGACAAGACTTGATCGGATCAACCAAGAATCAAAAGGTTTTTTGTTAGTCACGAGCATGGAGTCGGGTTAAGAACCACCCCAAAAGAGTGTACTAAAGGTAAAAACCTGCAGATCATGTTCTACAAAAGTTCCCAGAGTCTTAATCTCATCTATCGGATACTACAGGTTAGGATGACTGACTCACCAACCCATAGTATTCTTAAGAGAAACTTGTATGAGTGTAGTATCGCGTAACAATTGTTATCAAGTCTACACTTGAACAGTCTCCACACTACATCTTAAATTGGCCAAGTTGGGTTAAATGTTCTACGATCCTCAGCATCTCATACCCCAAATTTAGAGAAAGTAATGTATATCCACGACTTACTCGTGTAACATCAATAACTCCAAAGAGGTCTCCACTGTGTGGGGGATCTCATGTAAACTCTTTTAGGACTACTCCTTCAAAGTCAACATGACTATACCACCCTCCTATCTTAAATTGCACTCAAGTTCGCGTTAAAACTTATCTCACGACATAGAGATCACCAAGCACAACAGACAGAGTATCACACAGTAATATACAAACAAATAATCAAATATACAAATATACACACACACAAAAGTAGGCTAAACCCACTGAGGACTACTCCTCAGCAGAGTCGCCACTTAATTTCTATAACGATAAATTCATGACCATCAAGCTATGGATAAACTTGACATCAATAAAACCAGAGTCACCACCACGCTTTTATTGTTTCGAAAGGAAAAGGGTAAATGTATGAACAAAACCCAAAGATAAGAAGTTTTAAAATCAAAACTAATAAAATGTCAGAGATTACAAGTAAGGGGGTTGGTTACACAGAGGGGAGGTATTAGCACCCAAAGTGTACTAGGTACTTCTAGGGAGCCCTCTTTGTCTACACGTGATTTGCTGTAAATGATGTTTGATAAAATATAGAGTGGGGGATGAGAGAAGAATTCATTAATTTTTTTGTTTGAAAAGACCGAAGGGCACAAAAGGCCTACGTACCAACTTAAAAATGAGGGATCAAAACCTCATAGTTCGTGGTAAAAATTTCAAAGAAGTTGCTGAATTGGTTTTAACAAAAATTTAATAAGAAGGGCACAAAAGGCCAAACATTTGAATAGGGTTGTTAGTTCTTTTTTGTCTTTTTGAAATTAAATTCAATATTGTTAAGTACATTTACAAGGTTGATTAAGAAAAATATTTAAAAATTCATTAGCATAAGGCCAAAGTTTCTAATCATTAAAACATGTCTAAGTTAGAAACCACAAACAAAGAAAGTTTTTGAAAAGAGGGAGAGATTTTTGAAATTTAAGAAGTGAGAGGAGATGAAGGGACTATCCTAGACAACAATTTAAAAGTTAAAGATTGAAAATATCTTACCAATGGGATGCAATCCAATAGACAAGAATGTCATATAGAAACCCATTTTCCTTTTGGACTTTTAGCAGGTAACAAGAATAAGCAATATCCAAGCAAACCAAAAGAACGCCATGACATCAAATAAAGATAGCCAAAATATCCAAGTAAGCAACTCCAATAGCTAGTAGTCTTCAACTTCTTCCAATGCATCAGATGAAATATTCCTTGATCAACTCAGAACAATCATCAGACATCAACAAAAATAATAGTATAACAACTAAGCACAAAGTCAAAATCAATCAAGGTCTTGCATCAGATGAAAGGTACATTCAAGGATAACTCAGCCTCAGATAGTGGCAATGGCCAAGTCCTCAAAGCATAAGGAGGTTTCCTATTTAAAGTCCAAAAGTTCAGATCAAGTCCAACAGTCCACCAAGATATCTTTTTTTGGGTTTTTGTTGTTATTTATGTGTTTTAAGGTCCTAAGACCACAAACATAAATAAAACAAACAATATATAAAAACATAGGATATGGCTCAAGTGAGCGAAGTGAAAAGAACTGAAATATAAACAAGTTGCATGAAAATGTAAATGGTTGATGAATGGTAAAGGTACTGAAATTTAAATTGCATTAAGTAAATGACTTTAAAATAAAGAAACATTAATAAAGAGTTAGTCAAATGTTAGTGATGAGTTTTAGTTTTGTTAAGTCATTCTTTGGAGAACACTCAACCATTCATTCACAAGTATGAATCCTTGAACCAAGACATCATCCATGAGAAGGGCTCCAACTAGGATAATTGAACAAGTATGCCACTAGCTCTCATGAAAGGAAAAAAGGCCAAGTCTCCACACAATTCCATGGAGAATGGGAGACTTACAATCTCACTTACTAGAATTGTATGCCTTCTTGATCAAATTTAGCTTTATGTTAAGCAATCGTAATTGGACTTATGTAGAAGTCACAACTATCTGAGGTCGGGCAATAAAAATATAGGTGTTAATGCATGTTAGAGATTTGGTATAAGTAACCAAACTGCTAAAACATGCCACACACTAAAATAAATGAGGGAAGGACCTATGTCAGTCTGGATCATGTAGATTCATCTGAAATAAGGTCATTAATGAATCAACTAGTCATTTGACATGAAGAGATTTCATTAGTCAATGATGGATTGGGGGAGAATAGGGATGCAGATAAAGAGGGAGGGGGAAATATAATCCAAATTGATCACAAGATGAAATTCATTTGAACAATATTATCCATTCATTTTGGGAGATGAAATGTACCTTTCATCAATCCCCTAAATCCAATAATATTGGTCAAACAAAAGTCAAATTAACCATGATCAAGGCCAAACAGAAAGTCCAACATCACAAGACCATAAAATTTCATGATTTTTGGAAAGTCATAAGTATTTTAAAATAATTAAAAATATGCACAAAAACATTTAATTTATGGAAAATATCAAATTAATCCAAAAAAATAGTTTAAATTCAAAATATGGAAGAGAAAAATATTTAAAGATTTTTGGTGAAAGTCCCATGTTTTTTGGATTAAAAATGAAATTAATATAAATTAAATAAAATAAAGGGATTAAATGAAAAATCAGAAAATAAAAAGAAATTCAAAAAAACAAGGGCCATCAGATCTCCTTCATTAATGGAGGTGACAGATCTGATGGCCAAGCGCGTGCTTCCATCATGTTCCAAAGTCAACGTGTGTACACTTGTGGTAATCAGAAGCGATGGCGAGGTTTAAAACGTTTTAAATAGATCAGATGGTTGGAGACACGCCACCACATCACCGGAGCCCTAACTCCGGTCATCTTCTCCGATGGACCTCACCGGGTGGTCCACCATCAACCAAATGGAAAATGAAAAACAAGGACACCGTTTCAAAGGAAAAATGCTCAGGAGGTCGAATCTGGCCTCAACTTTTTCCAATTCCAAGCATATTGAAAGATACATGGATTTGAACTTTGAGGAGCATGAACTGAGTTCTTTGATTTGACCTTAAAGAAACTCAATCTTGTTTCCTACATTTGTAGTTCTTCAGGAAACCAATAATCAATCAAAATAGTTGAGAAATGAGGAAGAATCGAAGAAGAGAAGTTTGAGAAAAATCACCTTCGGGTAGCTTCAATTCGGCTTGATCTTGCTTCCAATTTTTCTTGGCTCGACTATATATGCTTGTAGGAAGTGTAATGGATCAATTAAAGGCTTGGATTCTTGGAGTTTCAATCTCAAAACAAAAGGAGAATTGAAACTCGATTTCAAGTGAAATCCTCAAGTTTATCCTTTAATGGAGGTTAGGGAGGCAATGGTTCAAAGCTTGGGTGAGAGGGATCCCCATTCTGATCACAATGGTCATGTATTTATAGGGTTTTACATTGCTTTTCACACACTTGAAAATTTTGCCAAAATTAGAAATGTTGGTGCATGCTTGCATGGGCGTGTGATAGGCCCATGAGATGATTGGAAAAGGTCCATAAATGTGCATGAATGATGTTGGAAGCTTAACATGAGGCCATGCAATTGTACTTGAGAAATGATTAAGTGATTCATCCAAATGGGACCATGAATAGGAACCATGCGCAAGTCCTTGTTGAATACTCCAAATGCCATGATTTTGGACTTTTTGGAAAGACGATATCAAGGGGATCAACTTTGATGTTGAACACTTTTCCATTCGGAGCTTGGATCATGATGAATTTTGAGTTGGAAGTTTGAGAAATCAAACATGATTGAAAAATTTCTAAGTCCCAAGTGAAATGACCATTTCTTCCATGTTGAATAACTTATTCTATGAGCTTTAAATGGGAATGTTTCCTTCATCAAAGTTGTAGCTATTTAATTCCTATTCAATTTGGTCACAGATTTGACATAATTTGGATTTGGAATGAGGGAGTTATGCTTTTTAGAAATTGAGGAAAATTGCTTGTTCAATGGTAATGGCCCAAAATGACCTATAATGATTCCTCTTGGCAAATGCCCTTGCAAGTAGAATTTGAAATTTCTCAAACAATAAAAGTTGTATAAGACACCGTCAAATTGATCATGAAATTTGTATGGCCTTCATATCATAAAAATTGAACAAGTTATGGTCCTTGGAAGTTGACCTCCTAACTAGGGCACAAACCAAATGACCTATAATATTTCACCATAAAAATGACTTTCCAAGAAAACCTAGCTCTTGAAGTCAACATAAAAGTTGTTTTTAATGTCATAAAGAGTAACTTTTCCCTTATAATCATTTTCATATGACAAATATTGTAGGGGATAAGGTCTAGGGAACCCTAGTTTTGACCAGTTGACTTTCTCTGGTCAACCTCTTTGAACCAACTTGCAAACTTGAAGTTATTTTGATCTTTGGGATTCATGGAGGATCATATATGCATAATATGATGCAAAATGAAGTATACCTTGATATCATTGACCAATTGGTGAAGAAACTTGCTGAGGAAGCCACACAAGATACCCATATGAATTGGGGCTTCTAAGGCAAACAAGCTTCAAACTCTTGATGAATTCTTGAACAATTTGACAAATTAAGAACATGGGGATCCATATATGATGTTTTGAACCATTATGAACTATTGTTGGATTGATATCTTTTCATTGAAGGTCTCAAACCCTAGTTGTGAGCTTGATAGGGCATAGGTGGACACACATACTGCCTACAAAAGAAACAGAGACATATATAGACATATTCTTTGGTATTTTGGTTAGTAAACAAAGAAAAACAAAGTATGATACAATCAAATGTGCTTGGTGATCTCTCCCAATACAAACCCAGTGAATGAGGGGTAAGTAGGATGCCAAGGTGTGATCCCAAAGCCAATGCAAATGATGAGACATCATGAGGGGTCTTAGGGTCAAAATTGGGGTATCACAGCGGCTTCTTCTTCTTCTACTACCATAGGTTCTGGAGAGACCTCCTTGACTTTTAGTGCAGGAAGACAAAGTTGAGAATTCCTTAGCTACCATAATTCCATCAAGGGCACAAACCCATAACGAAACTTGTTTTCTGCTAAGGTATACCCAATATCCTTCATCCTGGAGACTTCAGAATTCGTCGAGCTTCTGTAGGCTTCCCATGTTGGAACGCTAGCAGCAGGGTTTCTAGAAGAATGACTAACAATTATTGCTTTCTTCAAACTCTTCTTAGATTCTGAATCAAATTCCATAAGAATCTTACCAAGGTCAGGAGAGGATGGTGTTTGGATTTTGGGATATTTAATGGTTAGGTTGATTCTGGACTCGTCAAAGTTAGGACCAAAGACGGATGTATGTGAGGGTAGAATGATGGGGGGTGATTCTGGTGAGGTGTCTTCTGGTTCAAAGTCGAACATTCCTTCAGGAGTTCCTTCGGAAACATGTCTGTCAGAAACACTCCTTACAAGAGATGTTCTAGGTGGTATGAAATTTGGATTAATGGTGGTGAGGTGGGTGTATTTTGTAACCATGGAGGAGATGACGGGGGTGTTATCAATGATTGTTCTAAAAACGGAACAAAAACTATAGGAGTTTTTGTGACAGATGTTGGTTTCTATAGGTTATGGTGGTGGTATATTGATAACAGGTGTTGAAGTAGGTGGAGTTATTTCTGGTATGGGTAATGAAAGTGGTTCAGAAACATTGAGTTAAGATGGTGATTTTGATGGTAAGATTCTAGATGGAACATAAACAGAATCATAAGAGTCAGCAGGAAACTTACCAGAAGCTCTTGAGGGTTGAATAACCCCAGACATATCTTTCAGGTTCATAGCCTTCTGGCTCTCACTTAGAGGCACCTCATCTTCATCTTGAAAGACAACTACCTTTTTATTCTTCTGAGATCTGGAGGATCCTTCACCTCTGAATTCCTTTTTCCTTTTACCATGAACGTCTGAGTAAGTTTCTAGAAGATTAAAGGGATCCACCAATTGGTTGATGCCATCCTTGAGACAACTTTCCAGATACGCCATCAGAACCTATGGAGGATCCACTTTGGTGAAGATGGGATAGTCATTTATTGGATTTCTGGTACCACGGATATCATCCTTGAACAGAACGATATCTAGTCTTCTAGTTTTTGAGATGAGACCCATACTCTTTAAGTTCTTACCGAAGAACACTTTCCCAGCATCCTTTACCAGCTCCTCTATTAGCCCACTGACCAAAAGGTCATCTACCACTCCACTTTCCACTAGAATGTCTGAGATTAACCTGCCATTTGGGATGAATTTGCTTGTGGATTTCTTGGAGGATCCACTAGTTCTAGATTCTCTAATAGAATCCCTGATTAATTTGAACATAAGCAATGGCAAACCCATCTTAACTACCTTCTCCATAAGGAACAACATAATGTTTTGACGAGTGTTGATGTAGTTAGAACTATTGGTACTTAGTCTGTGATTGATACACCCCAAGATAATCTTGAACCAAACCTTCAGATTATTGGTTAAATCCTTGGCACTGGGACCCTTCTCATCAGCAAAGTTGGACCTATCATACCCTAATTTTTAACCCTAAGATCCCACATCTCATTTGCATTTTTGAATACAAGCAAGGTCACATCTTGGACCTTCCCCTAGCCATCTTTGGGTTTGCTTCTTGCAGGGATCACCAAGCACCTCTTTGCTTTATCTTTGTGTTTATTTAATTTATTGCTTATCTAACCACTAATCAAAATTCCAAAAATATGACTTGTTTCTCTTATGTTTATTTTGTAAGGTAGGGCTCCTCAAGTCAAAACATCTCAAGGTTTGGTGGCATACTTCTCAAGAAAAGTCAAAGGTTCATGTGTTTATTTCTATGCCTTCTTGAAAAAGTAACTTCAAGCTTTGAGAAATTTAATCAAGAGCCCATCAAGGATACCTTATTTTGAGTTCATATGACTACCCATGTGCTTTGAAGTGTAATAAAAGTCCAAATACACAAGCTTGTTCCAAGGGGTTTGACCTAAAAGTCAATATTTTGAAGTCAAAGTTCCAAGGATCACAACTCCTTCAATTCTCAACATTTTTGAATGCCCCTTTTTGAATATGACTATTCTCAACATCCTCTAAAAATTCTATTTAAGTTACAAGGTCCAATTATAGGTTATTTTGAAGTGAAAGTTCCAAGGATCATCAAAAGTTTGGAGACATTATAGATCATTTGTGGACTTAGTGAAATTTGACCTATTTTCAAGTGACTTTTTGCAAACTTTCAAAGACCATAACTTCTTCAATTTTCAACATATGGAGTTGATTCTTCTTGAAAAATGGCATTAGTAATACCCTCTACAAGTTTTCTTCAAGGATCAAGTTCAAAAAATGCTTGGAAAGCCATGAAATTCATTGGAACATTATAAGTCATTTTCAGCCATGAAGCATTCAAATTTTTTTCTGTTATGGAACCAGTATTTTATGCCAACTTCAACACACCATAACTTTGCGATCAAATATCCAAATGCAACCTTTCTTGGCTCGTTGTAATCTTGGACATGATGTTAACACATTGTAGAAATAATGGGAGCAAAAAGCCTCTTGAGTAGGATGCCCCATTGAGTTGAACATGGTGACTCGAAACTGCAGAAATCACCATTGCCCGAAATTTGATCATGAATAAACCCAATTCCAAGCCAAATTAGCAAGTGCTTTGGTCCTAAACATGGTTAATCATACTTCCAGAAGTTAATTGACGCTTAAAATGCACCATTTGGCTGAGTTTTGAGGAGTTTTAAGTCACATTTTTTTCATAATTGGATCAAATTCGTTTTGAACGAATTCAGAATCATTCCACACGTATTTGGATCCAATACATTGCCTATAAATAGAGGAACTTGTTGCTTTCATTTGAAAGCTTTGGAGATCCAGGAAACCCCTGCGACAACTTGAAGTTTTTTCCAGGAAATTCAACTATCGCGTTTTGAGTTTCAGCCTGTTTCAATTCATTTTCTTGATTATATTAGCTCCATCGAAATCCTCAGAAAATTTTGCAATAATTCCCAAGCTCTGAGACCATCTAAATTTCTCTAACCAGATCGAGCTTCATCAGCTTTTGATCACCATCTAGATAAGGTAGTTCTGAGCATTATTCAAACAAGTTACCACAATGTAGTCCTTCACTCTCTGATACTTTCCCCTAACTTATCTGGTGTTGGTTGATCGTGTTCAACATTTAATTTTTTTTCTTCGTATTTTTCTTGTTTCTAAAACTTCTTTGAAACTCCCATTACTCAGTTCACATAAATTAATTTGAAGTATAAGGTTGAATTCGGGATGAGAAGAGGATCACAATGGTGGCGATCTCGTGTCTTGAAGTTACCAAATGATGAAACTCCAGTGAGAGCTCACCGGAGAAGATGATCGAAGTATTTCTCATGTGGTCTGAGTTTGGACCAGACACGTTGACATTTTGAAATATTTTGATCGGTTGAATTCAAACTGGATTCGGTGTTTGGCTTGCAGCGGGTTCCATCGTGTTTCTCATCATTTGGATTGCTGGATATTCCACGTCAATTAATGAGGCGTGATTCAACGCTCCTGTTTTTTTTTCTTTTCTGGTTTTAATTTTTTTCTTTTATTATTTTAAATTGCTTTTTCTTTAAAAATTTGTAGTAATTTCATTTTTTATCCAAAAAATACCAAAATAATTTCTAAAATTCTCTTTCATTCTTCTTCATCTAATTTTTATTTTTTCACATTTTATTTCACTAATTTTCTATTTTTCATGAATTTTCTTTGTTCTCCTTTGTTTTAATTGGTTTAAAAATACTTTTCTTCATTTTTAGATTTTGAAAATTTTATTTATGGTTCTCATTTTATTTCCAACCTTCCAGAATTTTCTTGGCCATTTATTTGGTGTTTTGAAGGACCTTGTGGATTTTCCATTTTATTTCCATTTCAAAAATCATTTAAAAATACCTTTTATGCATTTTTATTTCATTTAATTTCATTTATAATTTGTTTGACCATGTGGACTTCTGTTGGCCATGGATCATGATGATTTTGACTTCAAGTCTCATCAAACTCAACGGATCTTGGGTGTTGATGGGGTGAAAACTCTAATCCACCAAAATGGATGATTTAATTTGTTGATAACTTGATCAAATTTGTGATCCAATTTGGGTGTGACCTCTATTGTCCCCTTTTATTCTTCATCCCTTACTTTTTCCTTTGATGAATTGGATGGATTTGTGTCCATCTTGTTCATGATGTGTGGATTGGTGATTGATGAACTTTCATCATTTCAAATCTACCTTCTAAGTGATCATGAATCACTTAAGGTACTTTGGATTGATGCATAAGTTTGTCCTAAGTGTCATGAAATGTAGATTGAAGTAATGGACCATCCTCCTAACCTTTGTGCTTGATCATCCCCTTTCATTCTCTTTTCCTGTGTGGCATATCTTTAGGAGGAGATTTACATATCATTTCTCTAGTATGTATTAACACAAACATTATTATTAACCGACCTCAGATAGTTGTGACTTCTACATAAGTCCAATTACAATTGCTTAACATAATGCTAACTTTGTCCCTAAGGTAATGACATTTTTATAAGTGAGATTGTAAGTCTCCTATTCCTCATGGTATTGTGTGAAAATTTTGCTCCTTTTCAATTTGTAAGAGCTAGTGGCATACTTGTTGATTTCATCCCAAGTTGGAGCCCTTCTCATAAATGATGTATAGGTTCATATTTTTATGCTTGTGAGGGGATAGTTGCTTGTTCTCCAAAAACCAAAATATCTATTTCTTCTTTCACTAACATTTACTAACATCTCATTATATTAACTTTATTTTGGTGTCATTTACTTTATGATTTTATTTTAGCATCTCATATCATATTTTCTCTTTTTCCATTTGGACCTTTGTTTATGTTTATGCTCTTTTTCCTTTGTCCCCTTGGAGTTTCATATTCTTTTCAAATACATTAATAAAGGGAAAAAACCCTAAGAGGAACTTGTTTATCTTGATTCATGGACTTGTGGTTACTATCCTTGGCATCTCTATGGAGTTATGGACTTAGAACTAGGATCTTGACCTTTGCTTTGGGACTTGTGACATGAGACTATGGAATTCATCTAATACCTTTGACTTTGGACTTCCTTGTGAAAACTTGGATTGGTTACTTTGATTTCATCTGACACATGGATTATTATTTGCTTATTTTTCCTGCTTGAGGCTTAATCCAAATGAGAGAATTCTTGCTTGACTTATGACATAAAGATTTTCATCTCTTGGTTAGATCTTTCTTCTTTAACTTTTACTTTACTGATTTAGGATATTCTCTTCTTCTCCCCCACCCCCCCTTTTAATTTTCAAAATCTTCTCTCTTTTTCAAAACCTTCATGTTTTAACTTGAACCACTTTATCAATAAACCTTGACTTTTGTCAAGTGATTTTAAAAATATTTTCCTCAATAAATGCTAATTTATCTTAAGCATACTTAGACCAATTTCAAAAATACTAAAAAAATGCGTAACACATTCAAATCATTTTTGTGCCCTTTGTGCACCTTTTCCTCTTTAACTTATTTTCAAGGTATTAGACATGATTCATTTCCATAGTTGAGTTATAATTATCCTATATTCCTAGTATTTATGATAATTCTTTTTCATATGTGGGAGATAGTGCATACTTGTCGACCCTATCCAAGTTGGAGCCCTTCTCATGATGACGCAAAATTCCCATACTTGCGGGTGACTAGTTGAGTATTCTTCTTAAAAGGACAAAATGTGTTTTCCATAAAAATATATCAAAACAAACTCCTTTTTATTATTTTTACCATGAACTACGAGGTTTTGATCCTCCATTGCACTTTATTAGTACGTAGGCATGAGACTTCAAAAGTCTTGGCAAACACCAAATCATAATGAAAATGCTTCTTTTCCCATCCATCAAATCTTTTAACAAACAACACCTTTTTCAAACCAAAATGTATATATTTTCAAAGAGGTTCCCATGGAGTACCATGGATGTTTAGGGTGCTAATACTTTCCCTTTGCATAACTAACTCCCGGACCCTTGTTCTTTTTTTTGCTAGTTTTGTTTTAAAAAAATTTAGGTTTTGTTCGTACTTTTTCCCTTTTCCTTTGGAAATAATAAAAGCGCAGTGGCGAATCTTTCTTTGCGAGTTAAGTTAAACAATAGCTTAATCTCAAAAAATCTACCTCTATAGTACCCTCTTTGAAGATTACTAGAGAGATGTCAGGACCCCTTGGTATCCTCAATTTTGATCCCAAGATCCCTCATGCCATCTCATGACTGAGCATTTGCCTTGGGATCACACCTTGGTATCCTCCTTACCTACCATTCATTGGCTTTGCATTGGGAGAGATCACCAAGCATTTGTGATTTTATCATACTTTATTTTTCTTTGTTCACTAACTAAAATCCAAATAAAATATGTCTAGTGTAGTCTTGTTTCTTTTGTAGGTAGTGTGTGTGTCCACCTGTGCCTCATTAAGCTCACAACTAGGGTTTCAGACCCTCAATGCAAGGGATCAAGTTAGAAAAGTTTCACATTTATTAAAAGCATCATATATGGATACCAATGTTCTTTATTTGAAATTTTAATCAAGAAGTCACCAAGAAATTGAAGCTTTTTTGTCAATGAAGCCCTAATTCATCTGGGTATCTTGTGTGCCTTCCTCAACAAGTTTCTTCAACATTTAGTCAAATATATCAAGTGATACTCCATTTTACTTCATATTAAGCATATATGATCCTCCATGAGCCCAAAGAGCAAAGTAACTTTAACTTTGCAAGTTGGTTCAAGGAGGTTGACCAGAAAAGTCAACTGGTCAAATCTAGGGTTCCCTAGACCCTATCTCCTACATTTTGTGTCATATGAAAATGATTCCAAGAGAAACGTTACTCTTTATGACATTCCAAACGACTTTCATGTTATAATCAAGAGATAATTTTTCTTGTAAAGTCATTTTTTATGGTGAAAGATTATAGGTCATTTTGTTTGTGCCCTACATAGAAAGTCAACTTCCAAGAACCACAACTTCTTCAATTTTTATGATATAAAGATAATCCAAGTTCATGATAAATTTCAAGATTCTTCTCCAATTCTTCTTCTTTGATAAAGGTCATGTTCCACTTGCAAGGGCATGTGCCATGAGGAAACATTATAGGTCCATTTGGGTAATCATCATTGAACAAGCAATTTTCCTGAATTTCTAAACTCCATACCTCTATCATGCAAGCTCAAAATGGTGTCAAATTTGTTCCCAAATTGAATATAATTGAAATATATGAAACTTTTAAGAAGGAACCAAAGTCATTTGAAGCTCATAGCAAAAGTTATTCAAGATGGAAAAAGGGGCCATTTGACTTTTAACTTAGAAAATTTTCAAGTATGTTTGATTCCTCCAACTTCAAGGCCATAATTCATAATGATCCAAGCTTCAAATGGAAAAAATCCCAATATCAAAGTTGTTCCCCATGATGGTAGCTTTCCAAAGAGTCCAAGATCATTTCATTTCGATAAAAATTGAAGGGGTTGCGTATAGTTTATTTGCATGGTCCAATTTGGAAACTTTTGAACTCAAATGTTTAAACTACTTTACATGGTTCCATGTTATGATCTCAACATCTTTTGTTCATGAATTTGGAGTGGATTACATGATCATTTGGGCTTGAAACCATGCACATCAATTACTATTTTTGGATTCAAATTTTAAATGGTGTGGAAATGAATTCATGAGCTTATATATACATGTGCATTGCCTCAGAATTAAAGGAGAACCCTTGCCGAAGCCCTGTCCAGCAATCCCATAGCCACCCTTGAAAGAACACCTTGAAGATTTAATTGAAATCGAGCTTTTCGTGAAACTTTTATTTGTGAACTAGAACTCCAAAGATTCACATCCCTTTTGATCCTAATCATCTCCTACAAGCAAGAGGAAGCAAGGCCAAGTGAAACTGCATCAAGATCCAGCTTCAAAATCACTACCCGAAGGTGAAATTTCTCGAACTTCTCTTTTTCGATTCTCACTCGTTTCTTAACATTTTGGCTTGATTTTTGGTTGGCTGAAGTCCTACCAATGTAGGCATTGATATTGAGTTTCTTTGAGTTTGAATCAAAGCAATTCAGTCTGAGCAACTCAATTTTCAACTCCACGTTTCTCATTATAGAGTGAGAGTTGGAAAATTTGGAGGTCATATTTGGAATCCTCGTGATTTTATCTTCAAATTGATGTATGATCCATAATTTTTTGTGAACATTTGATCCTGACCAGTCTGGTGACCTGGCTAGAGAAGATGACTAGAGTTAGGGCTTCGGTGGTGCGCTGGTGCAATCCAGGCCATCTGATCCATTGAGCACGTTCTAATCTGGTCCATTGGATGTGATTACCACTTGTACATGCGCGTTGACTGTGGACTATGATGGATGATACGCGCTTGGCCATCAGATCTGCCACCTCAATTAATGAGGTAGATCTGATGGCTCTCAGTTTTTTTATTTAGTTCATTTTCTGATTTAATTTTTAAAATAGCATTTTCTCATTCAATTCATTACAATTTCAATTTAAATCCAAAAAATATGGGATTACCACCAGAATTTCACAAATAATTTCCTCTTCCCATTTCTGAATTAAAATTAATTTTTTGGATTGAGTTTGATATTTTTTGTGAATTTTGTGAATTTTGACTTATTTTTAATTGATTTTAAATACTTTTGACTTTCAAAAATTCCCAAAAAAATTAGTCAATGGTCCTTTGACCTTTTTTTGACCTATGATAAATCCCTTGGCCATTTCTTTGGTGAATTGAAGGGATTTTAGGTTTTTCCCCTTTTAAAATGTATTTTTCTTCATTTAAAAATTAATTTTAATTGCTTTAATATTTTGTTGAGCTATTTTATTGACTTTGAAGACGACTTACTTATGGAGTGCTTGCTTGGATGTTTGGTTATCTTTATTTGATACCATTTGGTCTTCTGATTAATTGCTTGGATGATTATGCTTGTTGCTTGCTCAATAGTCCAAAGGAAATGGGTTTCTATCTGACATTATTGTCTTGTGGATGTTTCCCATTGGTTAGATATTTTCAACTCTAAACTTTAAAATCTTGTCTAGGATAGTCCCTTCATCTCCTCCTCCTTCTTTAATTTCAAAATCTCTCCCTCATTTAAAAAAAACTTCTTTGTTTGTTATTTTCAACTTAGACTTGTTTTAATGAGTAGAAACCTTGGCCTTATGCAATTGATTTTAAAAATATTTTATTAATCAAACCTGTGAATAAACTTAATCATATTTGTAAGACCCCAATTTTGTCCCTAAGATCCCTCATGGCATCATATCATATCATATCATTGCCTCAAGGATCTTTGTGCACCTTTGCTTCCCTCCTAGTGGGTGGGTTATCTTGTGAGTTTGGTTCTTGATCACCAAGCATGTGTGCATTTGTATATCATTGCTTTTCATCTGTCTATTGACCAAAGGTACAAAAATATTGTCATCTAACCATGTTACTTGCAGATGAAGCAAATTAGGTCAAATCAGTCAAACCAGCCATTGAGATAGATGGTGGCCATTCTTGAAGAATTTGGGCACCATAATCATTCATCAAGAGTTCATTTGAGTTATGACATCATTTTGAATCAAGATATCAGGTGGTAGGGGCTTGGAATTCATCAGAACATGGTTCAGTCAACCAAAACCCTAGCAAAGTCAACTGAAGTCAACTGTGGTCAACTGTGCATTTAATCAGTGATTTGATGGTGGGAATTGGTTTGAGAGGTCTCATTCATGTCCATATAAGCCTCATATAACATGTCAAACATCCACAGTGAAGAATTTGAAGTTAGACAAGAAATCATCATACAAGCTTGAAATGAATTTTTGTCCAACATGAAAGTTGAAGATCTTGTTCTCCCATTTCCAAAAAGTCCAAGAACACTCATTTCTCATTTATGGTTGGCAAGTTATGATCAAATCATTCTCAAACATTTTTGAACTTCAAAGTGAGATATCTTCCAAACCATTTGGCCAAATTGAGTGAGGTTTTTTGCTACAAGTCATATTTGATGTGCTCTATCCAAATCCTTCATCACAATTCACCAAAAATCAACCAATCAAAATGGCCTTTTTCAAGTGGCTTGAATTTAAAATGAGGGAGGTGAAAAAGTGGATTTTCAAATTAACCATTTCCTACACATTTTACCATTTGCCAATGTTCAGAAATCATGTTTTGGATATGTCTAAGCCCAATTTTCGCACTGTAGCACATGCACATGCAACTTAAGTGAATTTCATTAATTGGCAAAAACACTTCATTTGAACTAAATCCAATTACCATTCCACTAACCAAGCTTAGCATTGTTAATGAGAAGTATATATTGCTCATTTTCTGATAGAAAAACCCTAGCCACACTTTGCCAAAACAGACCAAAACTTCATTTTCTCTCAAAATTCTCATTCTCCACTTGAACTCTTTTTCTGAAAATCTCAAAAGGACCCGTGTTCTTGAGCATTATGCCATCACCTACCATCATTTTGGAGCCTTTTGCAAGCATCATCTTCCAACTGTAGAGCTGTTTCCGCCACTGTTGCATTGAGAGTTCTTCCATGGCAGATTTTGATTGGAGCTGTCTCAAAGGTTGTTGAGCTAAAATTCATTGTCCATTCATCAATACAAACCTCCAGGTGCATCTGTTTCAGCTCAACACAACTAAAGAACCACGAATCAACACAGTTCTGCAAATCTGGTAAGAAATTCGAACCATGCTTTTGATAAAATCATGCTATGCTTTATAAAGAGCTCTCCATGCTGGTTTCAATGAGCTTTGAATCATAAAAAATGGTTGAATATTAAGGAAGATACAGTGATTTAAAGTTTGATGTTTAGATGTTATTTTGCTCAATGCTTCCATGATAGTTTGATTTAGGTTAAATGATTGTTGATTTGTTAACGTACATGATGAGATGAATGCATTGGTATGTTGCTTATTGATTTTGGTTGCGATTTGCTTTTGGCTGGAAAATTCGATAGTGAACAAGATGAACATGATGCACTGTAGCCAAAACCCTAATTTCTAAAACCCAGAACTCGTGTTGGTCTGCTGGAATTTCTCTCTTTGCATGAAGTCCCTATTCCATTGCCATGTGACCATTAGCCGGACACCACCTCACTAAGTGAAACGCGGCGTTTCACTTAGTGACTCCCTTATTTACCGTTTTGCCATTCCCGGTTTTATTATTTCAATTAAATCATTTCTTTTTTTCTATTTTATTTCATTTGGCTTGGCAACTTAGAAAAATTCATAAGTCACTCATTTTTAATCCAAATTTGATGGGATTTTTTGTGAAATGCTCCTCATGATCTCTAGTTTATTATGGTGATTTTTCCAGATTTTTTGCACGTGTGGATTTTTAAATGTGCTAGGGTTTGTTCATGTGTGTCCATTTTGTATATGCCATGCCATTTTGCTTGTGAAATGATGATACCTAATCCAATGAGGCTGAAATTTTTTGTGCTTAAACTAGACATGTTCATGGTGATTTTGGTGTAGAGTTTGTGAATATATCATTGCTGGTTGATGAGATATGATTTTTTGAATAGAAGTGTGACAATTTGTGTCACACCATTCATGTCCAACTTCATGATTTTTGTTACCATGCTTATTAAACTCAAAATGGTCTGGATTTTTGCATGAACATACTTGTGGATGTTGAGAATACATGTGATTGTTTCTGGAATTATTGATGGCATTTCCTATTTGATTGGAATTTTCTCCTCTGTTTGAACAAATTGTTGACTTTTTGTGACACATGTTTATATTTGATTTGTGAAATCCTCATGCTTAATTGGATGGATGTGAAATTTGACATGTGAATTGTAGACATCTTAAAGTTTGTCATGGTTTTAGTCCCATTCATTTATCATGTGTTGTCATTGTTTTATGATTTATTGAAGTTGGTGCATGTTTTGATGCTTTGTATGAGTTGGTTTGAACTTGCTTTGACTTTCTGATTTTCATTGACCTACTTCCCTTAATTCAAATGAGCTGAAATTTGATATGCTTATCATGTTATGGAGGATGTTTGAGCATGAATTATTTGAGGATTTATTGAAATGTTTGTGATTGGATTTGACTTGAATCTTTCTGTTGACTTCTTTGAGGTTCCATATGACATGCTTTGACCTAATTTGTTTGTGAAATGATAATGATGAATGATATGAACATGAAACCACTTGGGTTTGTTTTTTAATTGTTTGAACTTGATTTTGGATAGCTTTCACTTGCTGTTTTGGATTTCTTATCTCTTTTTGACCCTAGGCTTGTCCTAGTGGTCTTGTTTCTCATGTTTAAGTTTGCTTTTCAGGTTAAGAAGCAAATGCCTTAAGGAGACTTATGCAAGTTAATTGAGTTTGATTGATTATCATGAACTAACTTGTTTGTTTTGTAGGATGCTTAGCTCTTATGCTTTGAGCTTTGTGCATTGCACATTTGACTGATTGTGCTGATCCTTATC